>NC_092646.1:11348945-11648945 GCF_039555335.1 Amphiura filiformis | reverse complement strand
CCGAGGTCCAAAGTACAATGCTTTTTTATTTAGAGGTTAATGACTGCGCATCAGTTGTTTTGAGGGTATTGTGAAATATCTAAACATTGTGCTTTGGAACCGAGGAATATCCCGAGGGGCACAGCCCCGAGGGATATTCCGAGGTCCAAAGCACAATGTTTAGATATTTCACAATACCCTCAAAAAAACTGATGCAAAGTCATTAATCTCATTCATAACCGTCACCTTTCACTTTGTTTAAAATTCAATTTACGTCACATTTTCTGAAAACAGAACACAATTTTAACTTTATCTGTCGTTTTCCCTGTAAAAAATCAATAGCCCATTAAGGAAATACCGCTAGCGACCAATCCCACTAGCTCGCAATCATGCGATGTCCAAATACGGCGACCAGCGTCCGATTTTATCGAACGCGTAACACGTCACATAACGCGGTCATTGTAGAGCGTACTTTTAGCTACGTCACAAGACGCGGTCATTATACTTTTTTTTGACCTGCATTTGCGTCCGCGTATTTAAAAGTTATTATCTGTGATTGGATCGCACTTGCTGCGTATATTAATGAGGTTATGAATCAATTTTCATCACATTTCCTTCTTTTAAATTTGAAAACAGAACACTATTTTAATTGCATCTTTACTTTTCCCTGACAAAAATCGAATAGCCTATACCGCTAGCGACCAATCACACTAGCGCGCAATCATGCCATGTCCAAATACGCTGGACAACGTCCGCGTAAATTGTTCGAATGCATAACACGTCACACGGCGCGGTCATTGTAAAGCGTACTTTCAGCTACGTCACGAGACGCGGTCATTTTATCAAAATAGGTCTGGTTTGGCTTTGGCCTATTACGATGGAAACCTCAACAAAGCAAAACAGCATTCAAATCAAAATTACTAGACCCTGTAGACCTACAATCTATGCTAAAATAGCCTACAGATAATTATAGCAGCAGCTAGCAACATTACATAAAAGCCAACCATAAAAACAAACCCACAAGAATTTTTTTTTTCAGTGCCGAAAAGAAAAACATTTAGACTACATTGAACTGCCATGCTTATACATGAGATGATTGAGTGAAGTGTGCAGAATTTGACAGCCATTCAACTCCCGATTTCACTAGACCAGTAGATCGTAAATTACCTTTTAATTCATTGTTTATGGAGAGCTGCAAGGATGTGCACATAATTATTTAAGGTACTTTTCCTCATATTTGGCAATCTTATTCCCAAAAGAGATCTCAAAATCATTTATTTCTAGCTAAATGTTCACCAGCTGGAGGCGTCGCGGCCGGGCGTCGCGGTCGGCAGGCACTCGGCAGTGCTGCAATGTTTATAAACAGTCAACCAGTGTTGCCACTACTTCATGTAAAAGGAGCCCAAAATCCCGCCCAAAGTTCACCTTATTCCTTACAATGTGTTTCAATGGGGAAGAAATTAATGGAAAATTCCCTTTGAAGTTTTAGGGCTCGCAAAAGTAGCTTTTGTGTCTGCTTTTGGGCTTGAAATAGTAGGACAGAAAACACGCCTCTCAAGCTGCCGATGAGAGCGGAAATCGATGATCTGAGGGTCTATGGAACGGCTAGAAAAATTTTGGGGCTTCAGAGCGGGCAAACAATGAATTCAGAGGGTCTAAGGAACGGCCAGCCGGCTCTGAAAAAGGGGGTCGTCGCCGCGGCACATACCCGTATAGCTCGGAAATGTGAGTGCCCCCCCCGGCATAACTGATGCAAAGTTATTAACCGAATTCATAACCGTCACTTTTAACTCATCACTTAACCAAATCTCAAGATTTTATTCTACGAAATTTGTTGAAATAAACAATCTTTATCAAAACTTATATTTCGCCCTTCAAAAAGTCGAACAGGCTAAAACGGACTTACCGATTAGGCCTACAGCACCAGGCGGTGATGGAAGCGATATCGCCAATTTTAAGGTCGCCATTGGATTAACACATAATCATGAAATCTTCATAAATAATTCTAAATTTGTTATGTGGTGTCAAAGCAAAATTATCTTACTCTAAAACCGTCGGGGTACGACCGTGTACCCGGGCGTGTACCACACTGCAAGTATGTTAATTTTCCATTTGTAATTGCTAACCGTGTATTTTGAATGGGGCTGTCAGCCCTGTATCTTCGCCAGCCTCGTACGTCACGTGTTGCGCTTCCTATGCCGCCTGTACAGCACTGCGCAATCACGCCATGTGCAAATATGGTAGTTGCGTGCGCGTGTAGAGTTCCGGCGCAACAGATGCGCACTACGCGGAAGTCATTGTACCGCATAAGCATACGCGGAGGTCATTGATGGATATTCATAACCTCATTAATAAACGCGATTTGTGCGATCCAATTACATTTAGTTATTTGTGAAAACGCGAACGCAAATTGAGGTCATTAATATCTCACAATTGACCGCAAAATGCGTAATTGTTCCAATGTCGCACACAATTGACCGGCGTTCGCGTGTTGTTGTGCGTCGAACAAACTGCGCCCGCGCTGGCTGCCGTATTTGGATTGCGCGCTACCATATTTGCACAGATTGTGATACGCACTTTTGTTATTGGTCGTCATGTTTTAGCCTGATCGATTTTTGGAAAGGGAAGATGTAAAAATCATCTATTTTTATAAACTTTTGAGCAAAATTTTGTGTTATTTTGTAAGGTGAAGAGATTAAAGTGACGGTTATGAATGAGGTTAATAACTTTGCATCGGTAATATGTCGGGCATTGTGAAAAATCTAAACATTTTGCTTTGGTCCTCGGAATATCCCTCGGGGCTACGCCCCTCGGGATATTCCTCGGTTCCAAAGGCAAAAATGTTTAGATTTTTCACAATGCCCTCCAAATAACCGATGCGCAGTTATTAACCTCTAATCAATAACCTCCGCGCCGGTGTGCGTATATCATCTAAAGAGCAATTTGATTGGGACGCACAATAGCGTAATACGCGGAGGTTATGAATTTAGTGTAATAACTCTTGTTATAATGGCAAATCCATGGTGAAATAAATAGTAACATTTAGGTGGGAGACCTCGTCTAAATATGGTATCCATTATTGTTTTGTTTGTCAGCGATAAAGTGACATAAAGAATTAAACAATATGCAAAGGGCAGACTCTACAAAATGACAATAATTATGCAGGTTCTGCTTTAGACGTGTTCATCATGTGAATTAACGCCATCATTAGATTTTTCGCACAAAATGTTATTTTTACTATTAGATATCGTACAGGTGGCGCTGTAATGTGATCATCTGTGGAAGCTTTGATTTGTCTATGATGGCTTGGCTTAGACGTCAGCTACCGATGAAGTAATTGGTTATGACAATCTATTTACAGGGACATGTAATGACATTTTATGTTTGAATGCTTTTGCTGATCGATTACACATTAGAATGTATTAAGGCTGCCAGCTCCACGTGTCTCCACATATTTATTGATAGGGGGCTGTGTAATAATTATGATGGCATGCTAAAAATTATTTGCCTTCCCCTCTCAGCCTGCCAAAAATTGCTTGGCCCAACCGTATACGAACCTAAAAGTTCAAGATCAATAATACATAAGAACCCAGCTGAAGACTGAAAGTCCAGTCACAACGTCTTTTCGTCTGTCAAAAATAGGTAAATCTGACTAGATTTTCAACAACAAAAAAGATGGTAGACAAAATCTGCCCCAAAAAACTCAAGACGCTGCTTCAAAAATTCCCACCAAGTTCTGAATACGAAAAGTCCTGGTGCCAAGATGTATCAGAAACAAAAGTTAAATATAAAAATGCCATTACATTTTGCCCTTCTAAAACGTTATAGCATTTACTATTATCATCGGTGGTGAAAATTGACAAAAAAACCCCGGAAGACCTGCCTGGAAGCAGCCACTAACAAACACAGTAAGAAGATCAAAGTGAGTAGAATATGATTTGCTAATTACTGTTAGTCAAGGAGTGAAGAACTGGTATTCAAACTACTTAGGACTCCAAACATGGAAAAAGAAAACCTGGAAGACCTGCATGACCATGCCGACGTAATTTTGACAGTGACAGGATCAGGTCAGTTACGTTATCCAATTAAAATGTGCTTAACAACAGGGGATTAAGGCCCCCGCTGGCTTTCAACACCACATGGCTTTCTTATTGTAGGCCTCCTTGCTTGCTAATATTTTTCCAGCTTTTAGCAGTCCCTGTATCACTACCTATTTTGGCATATTTCATGACAATTTGCAACGGTATTTCACTGTGCTTTGGTTTTAGTGATTTTTGGCTTTATCATTTTCATCCGCAGGCCTATATCTGTACATGCACTGAAATAAAATTTTATCATACATGGACCACATGCTTTCTTACTTTCTCTGTTTTTCTACCTCCCCTTCTTTTCAGTATGCATATTACACTTTAATATTTGAGACCTTCATTGACTTGTGTTTTATCCAACAATTTTTGGCTTATTTTTCACTTTTCTTGATACATGTATTGTGTAGATCTATAAAATTATTTGTTCTTTATTTAATATGCATTACTTTTCTCATAATATTGAAGTTTGAGTGACATTAATCCACTTATCCTATCTATTCATTCACTACAATCTCTATTGATTGCGACCCCACTTGACATTTACTTCCTGTCAATTAGGACAATACCCTATTGTCCTGTGGTGGTGCTTATTTACATATTGTTTCCCAGTCTAACCTTGTGAATTTGCTCTCATTGAGAGAAGACACAACTTATTTTGCTCTGAGTTTGCTGTCTTTGTTTGCTACTGATTTCAATTTGAACTTGCCTTCAATTTTTGACTTGATTTTGATTTTAAACTACAGCATGTAGTTTTTGTTGTTTGCTTTATATTTTGTTGTCTGTCCCTGAAGAAGAGCAGTTTATCTGCTCGAAACATCGGTTGTTTTTTGTCTGTTTAGTGTTTGACTGCTATGCACACAGTGATTTTCATCACTTCCAGTGTACTGTTTTCCTGACACTTTTGTGGGCTCTGGAACTGGCCATTTTTGGCCATCGAACTTTGCCTGTTTTGTGCCTACTCTGGATGTTTGGTTTAGCGTGTCTGTTTATATGCACAGTGATTTTCATCACTTGTTCTAGTGCAGTTTTGTATTACCATTGATCCTTGTTGTTTATGCAGGTTCAGCACTTACATCTGTGGGCCTTGGAACTGGTATTTTTTGGCTATCGAACTTTGCCTACTTCTTCTGCCTACATTTGCCGTTTTTGTCCCCCTGCATACTGTCTAGTCTGCATTTTACTTGTTTCCCCACATTAAGTTGGTGTACCTTGCTTTTTTTCTTTCCAACACCACATACTAATTTTCATTCAAATTGGACAAACTTTGGAATTTTACCCCTTTTCATCAAAGGTGAAAAAGTGTTTTGGTCATCAGAATAATGGCAAAAAGGCTCTGTTCAATTCGGCACACAAACAGTGGCTAAAACACTAGCGCTCGAAAATCTATTTCTCTTTGATTTTACACCTCCAGATTCCAGATTTAGGTTGAGACATGTTTTCTAGCATTAAAATGGGACGAAAATAGGCAAAGGAAACCTGTAAAAAGTATTTGAGAGCGTCATTTGATGAAATAAGGGGATGTATCATATTGCAAATTAGGATTCTGGGAAGAATAAGATATTTTTCTGGGTTTTGAGATGAAAAATTGGACCAATACTAATATTTATTTTTGGGTCTTGATAAACATGGGGAGTATTACACTTGTTTACTGCATATAAAATATGGTCTGAACACTTTTGAATATGTATACAGGTTTTGAGTGACGGGACATACCGACATCGCCTGGTTAATAATTACATTGTACAGTAGAGACACTAAAATCAATACCCGGGATCGATACTCGTGAATGTGCTATGCACGATTTGATATTCAGACGATAAATCTTTGGATACCGGGGTAGAAAATTATGAATAACTCCCGTAATTTTTTTATTCTAAAGAAGCCATATTTTTATGCTTGCACTTGAATATATATATTGAAAGGATATGATAGTCGTTAGCTTGCGTACTGAGAAAGAACCGTGCGTATTAAGCTCAAAAACTGACAAAAATTCTGATTTTATATGTGCCGAACTATAGCGCATCGTAGGCTACTCGTGGAGGCAGTCTAAAAGCAGATGACCTCATGGCGTATACCATGCTCACCGACTGTACAGAGGTCAGTCACCAGGCTATTGTCAATAGCCTTAGTCGGATTTCCCTCGGCCCATTATGCGTCTCAAAACTATTAAACAGGTCGGAAAAAAATGGCCATGCGTGGCTGTGGATTCAACCTACCATGGAGATTTCTGCCATGAAGATGTCGGGGCGATGACACTGTGCGGGAGTTCTTGCGAAAGCGAGAGACCCAGGTTTCCAGTCAAATTTTCATTTTCTTGATTTTCTTTGAAATTCGGCAATCGTTTGGGGTAAATCTTACAGGATAAATTATATTAAACCAAACCAAATCTAGAAAACTGGGGAAATTTGTTGAAATTTAAGTAAAAGACGACAAAAAACGAAAACGTCTTTGATTATATTTACCATCGTGTAAATGTCATTCCTACGGAGCCCCTGAAGTGACATGGTAAAAATATTTTTTGGGATGTTAAAAATATTTTTTCGGAAATTATCTCGAGATAATAAAATTATCTCGAGATAATAAAATTATCCCGAGATAAGATCTCGAGATAATACAATTATCCCGGGATAATAAAATTATCCCGAGATCTTTTTCTACCACAAGCTCTATACATAGCAAGATCTGGGTGACTCAGCTAAGTGCAAGGAGGGGGCAAGGGGAATGCGATTTTTAAGGGGAGCAAACTTTGACAAAAATGAGCAGGCCTACAAAAAGGCCTAGGGAGTAGGCTTGCTTCTGATAGGGATGCCCACTGTTGCCACTAGAATACAGTTGTCACTAGAACGATTTCACTTATACTGTGTGCGTGCACTCACACATGTATTGTCTACGTAGAAACTGATCGATACAGGAAATCCCAGGCCTGTTTTAACAGGCCTGGGATTTAAATGGCGTACATACTTGTTTTGATCCAAATGTAGGCCTATATCAGGGTGTTTCAAGAAATTCCTGATTCCACCAGAAAACATTAACCAAACTTTCTCCTGATTGGTCAGTAAATAGAGAGGACCTTCCTTTATGAAGAGATCAACTTTTTTTAAAGAAACATTTAATGAGATGAGAACTACAACAGGTTGAAGTGACACCATTCTGTGCATCAGGTGTTGAAACGCAATTATCTCCGAATTTGAATTGATTCAGTCAAGCAAACTTACATACTCATCAAATTTAACTATTTTTGAAGACAAAATGTACAGGATGTTAAGAAATTAAAGAATGTTTAAGCCTGCCGAAACCCATCTCAAATTATGCACTTCTGACCTGAACGTCCATTTTAGATATGCTACATCATGGCTTCCATACACACACCGTATATTGCTCAATGTAGTAAAGATAACCTTTGAGTTGGAGCAAATTTCTCAAAATTGGTAGTGATTATTAATGTTACCAAACTTATATCTTGATGAAATATAATCATTTTTGAAGATAAAATGTGCTGACCGTAATAGATTGAACAATGTTTAAGATTGCCGCTATTCATTTGAAAAAAGGCACTTATTGTTCAGCTCCTCTATGGAGATATTTTCCATGGCAGCCATATATGATCATACTTAAGGTTCCACCAAACAAACCATGGGTTTTGAGGTCTTATATTTTTGGTTGTATGTCAACAAAATCGTTTAAATTTTCAGGATGATCTTATTTTCATATGGTTATAAGCAAATATAATGTTCCAGGTAACGCTAGTTAATAAATACATTAAGAAAAAGCACCTTAAAATTGTACTTTCTGTTAGTATTCCTTTTTGGACTTAAACTTTTTAACATGTTCTAGCAGCCCTATATGAAACCGTGACACTCGAAAGGCCATATCTCTGGAATGAAACGTCCGATTAAAATTATTTAAACGCCAAAATGTTTCTTTCATCAATTCCCAGCCAATAAGTTAAGTCTGAATCAATTTAAAAGTACTTCAATTTTTAGTGGACATGCCTACTTCTAACCCATTTCTCTTGACCCAGCGGCTGACAGCAAAATTGTTCACTTGATTGTTGGGAGTAGCCTTCTTTTCTTTTATCTGCGAATATTTTTCTCTCCTTTCTTTCGAGGTAGTACGTACTACTACTAGGCCAGCATGATTATAATAGGATCGATTAGCCTGGCTTGAGCACTTTGTTTGAACCTGGCTGGTCCCATCAGGACCCAAATGTGTCTCCACACGGCCGCGACCGTTTAAACAACAAAACAAACAAACAAACCCCACCCAGGCCATGGAAGGCGACTGCATCAAGCTGTCTTTACGGTACTCCAGTCGGCAGCCCGCGGGGGCAACTACCGGGCTGTTCCGCGTACGTACGATGCCTATCATGTGTATGCTCGCTCGAATACTCTCGCGTGAAACTGGTGCTATGCTCTGAAATAACCCTGCTTTAACTTTACTTTTAGTTGTCCAGTGTTGTGTTTCAAGTTATGGTTGAAATAAAACCCCATGCTAAAGCTAATTTTTTATTTTCAGGTCTTAAAATCTAAAATTGCAGCCACAATAGAGCAGTTTTGGGGGGAAATTTTGCATGAATTTGGAGAGAAATGTTGTAACATTTTTGGGCCCGGTTTTGGGGCAATATTCGTATGAGGAAAACTGTCGATTTTATCTTTATTTGAGCAAATCAAGTCAAATTATTTAGCTTATATATAATTTTGTTTTCACCTTTCATGCATATGTTATTGGTTTTATCCCATTATACTTCTGATGAAAATAAAAGGCTGTGAGTATTGTCATTTCATTTCGGCAACGTTTACCTCCTAAGTGTAATTTCCTGGTTGTTTAAAGTTCCCGGTCTGCGCATGCGCGGTGCATTTGCAACAGTCTCCTAATCAGATGTACGCACACCTGACAGTACGGGCGTCTATTAAAAAACGACTATACATTTGTGTGATTGACATGGCCTTGTTACAGAGATAATGATCCCTGGATAATTTTATAATCTCGGGATAATTTTATTATCTCGAGATAATTTTATTATCTCGAGATAATTTTATTATCTCGAGATATTATCTCGGGATAATTTTATTATCTCGAGATATTATCTCGGGATAATAAAATTATCTCGAGATAATAAAATGATAATTTCCGAAAAAGCATTTTTAACATCCCAAAAAATATTTTTTACATGTCACTTCAGGGGCTCCGTACATTCCTGGAGCTTGCCGCACAAAATAAAAACAACCTTCACATTAAGAAATGACGCTAGCAACCGGCAGACTGTATTAGATAAAGGGTGAGAAACTTTGAACAAAATAATTACAATGGATAAACAGTGAGTAGAAGAGAGCTAGACGTATTATGTGTGATAATGATCAATGACATCAATAACTTCACCTTCTCATACATGTATATTCCTAACAAGTACACCAGACAGGCATGGAAACTAGGTCATATTGGATTTATCTACAGTAAAAGTTCCTTTTTTTCCCTGATTTCATTTGGCATGTTTGGACTGCATGAAATTAAAACTAAGTCTCTTACACTATGAAAACCTTAATAAAGACTCAAGTGCAAATCGATTGTGTTAATCGCAATTTATTCAAACTTGATCCCATTCACTTGCTTAGGTCGATTTGTCCAGTCAGACTCCAATGCTGGCTTTCAAACCACACTGCTCTGTATGCAGTTCCTAATGTCTTGTCTTTCTATACCAGTATTCCATCATGCAGTTATGGTTGCTTACATGTATGCACACAACACAGGGGCACTCACAATAGGCAATTGACCCCTACTGGTAGCGCTGTGTTGTAGATATAGGAGATAAACTAGTTAGCGTCATATATCAAAAAGTATTAAAGCTATGATTTTAGTACTTGCTCTATGTTGCAATTACTTATTCTTTTTCAAAATATCTGAATTTTCAATCCGGTACAAGCTTTAATAACGGGGAACCATGCATTTGTATGAGAAAGAAATCCTACCATCTATCCAAACTCCCGTGTTATTTTTCGCTTTTCACATTTTGCTTCACCGGATAGCCCTGGCTTGGTCGTATTTGGAAGATTGGTGTCACGAAGGTACAAATTTAGTACTGTCAATCAAGTTTGGTTTATTCTCTACATGTCAATCTTTAAATTATTACTTGCATAATCATTATAATAACGGGGGACCGCCTTGGTGAGTAAATGACAGCAAACCGGTGAAAAATACTCCAAATCTCGGTCAGTGCAGCTCCGCCCGTACATGTCAATAGCGTCATTATCGATTGGATTAGTCGACCGTAGCGAACAACTCTATCGCTCATTGGATTAATATTATCACGTGGTAATAAATTTGCATTGGACAATAGATTGCTATGATGGTTTAGTACTGCATATATCGGTTTAAGCTTCACTAAGCGGGTTTATGGCTGGAAAGGTCACGTAGAATTTGCCATGGACATAACTGCACTATGCACGGCGTGCGGAGCGGTGATCTACACAACAAAGGATCGTACCATAACACGTCCGATACGAAGGAGTGATACGTATTGGCGACATCGGCGCTGGTAGTATTCTGATTTTCATTGCTTTGTCTGAGTTATTCGGCTCAAAAATAAAAGGGGATATATCTGACAGTAAAAGCTAACATTTTATGGAAAAAAATACCCCGGGAGAAATACTAATCTATTTGTATGAAAATGTTATAATATGGCATTAAATGTAATTGTCATTGTCCATGTTTCTGCACCGTAGGCCTATAACAAGACTGATTCAACTGTAGTCATAATAGTGGAGAAAACCAGGCAGTATGTTGCCTTCGCAGGCAACATGGTATCCCACAATGCCATGTTCTATATCCGATTGAGCAGGTGAAATGTATAATAATATGGATACAATAAGTGGTGTTTTGTCATTAATATCAATTAAAATAAAGGTAATTTGCATATTTAAATTAAATTTTCAACGGTTTGAAATTGTTTGGTTTTTTTAGATTATGTTCTTCCAGGTGCAGGTTCAGTGATTTAAAAACAGATAACATCCATTATAATCGTAACATTATGTACAAATTAGTTACAAAGTTTATCAACCAAGATATATTTTGAAAAAATTGTTCAAAGCCATAACCATTAGTCATAATTCACGCAGCTATAACGTTTGACATGTAGGCAATCAATCCCGAGAATTCAATATGTCATAAACAGTATACCAACCATGGTTTGAATACAACGTTATTTTAATTGCCATAGCCATTAATTATAACACATACAATTAGCTATAAATGTTGACAGGTAGGTTAGATTTAAATCCTGAGATTTCAATACATCTCTTTAAAAGTTTGGGGAACCTTTGTTAAAGTCATAGCCACTAAATATAAAGCTATATAACACATACAATCAGCTAACCTTTGACCGATATACTAGATTTCAATCCCGAGATTTACGCTTACAGTAAATTACACACACATCCCCTAAAGTCAACTAGCCTATATTGGAAGTCATATAGCTTCAATCGATCATCCCGTATGCGATGTGCAAAATTAATATAGATGTGTACACATCACTCGAGTGTCTATTCTTTTTTAATATCGGGAGGAAATTTTTCGATTTTTAAGGGAAATAATCCAAAGATTATTTGAACTTCTACACCATACTTTCAAATGTAGATTGACTTGTTCGATTCGATTTCTCTGCTCACGAATATTGCACTGCGAAATTTAAGCACTTCTTTTGTATACTTTGAATCAATGTAACTTCAAAGCAACAGATTCTGCGGCCACACGATTATGTAATAAACTGAAATGAAAACCATTAGAAAAAGCCCGGGAGAAAAAATTAGAGGGCATCTCCCGTTCACTCGTGTGTGATGAATTGACTACGTAATAATCACACACTCAAGGGTATAGGCCAACTGCACGTATCCACTCCTTTCGAAAGCCGTATCTGGCTAATTCAGCTAAACAAATGTATTTAGGCCAAAATATCACAATTAATATTGATTTGAATATGGTATCTTCATATTTCATGCAAAAAAAAAAATATATATAAAACGACTCAGGTACCGATGTAATTTCAACCAAGCATTTTACTGTTTCGTAGTGAATCAAGGCTGTGGATGGCGATGTGCTACCATTCATACTACAGTTAATTCATACAAATATCAAACTCACTCGATAGTATCGACCATAACGTATATTCGAGCCAAATTTGGACACCATCCGGGTATTTTGCCTTCAGGTACCATGCAACATCCATAAATATACCACTAATGCCCATATTTGACAAACCATTACACAAATATTAGCCAGCTTCTCTTTTGATGTTTACTGAGGTATGGAGAGTGTGGCCTTCAACACGTAAAATTAGGATGGCTATTTTGGCATAATAAAGGGTTAGTTCCCGATATACTGTGGAGCAGTGGTTATTTGCATAGTAAATACACTATTAAATCACGGCGAGATGTAAATTGGGTGATGATGTCACAGCTCATTAGAGTTTGTCACTCGGTCTATTGCAACGTGTTGTAATGCCGAAACTGCTTTCTACAAGTTTTAAGTTTCTAACAGAGGTTACAGATAAGTTTAGTTTATTCTTTCTTTATTGAGGGTAACAACTTCAGTGACTAGCACTGCTTTCCAAGCAGGCACTCAGTCAATACAAAACATTAGGGCTATTCCACACCAAAGTGGACATGAGAAAAAAATTGAAAAATGCTTAGAACTTTGAAACTACAAATGCTACAATGACACATTTGGTATCAGATGAAAGAGTTCAAGGTGCTCTGTCATTTGAACTATTTTACAGATAATTTAAAATATGTTTACAATGAAATTTCTTCAAAATACCTGTTTTTTGGCCAACTTTTGGGATTTTTTAAAGAAAAACTGCCTTACTTTGGATCCAATTTACACATCCTCAATAAGATGTTGTTACAGGTTTTTGTACAAAATTGCTCAATGAGAGTTGAAAGTTTTACATACTGTGGTGTTTTTCATGATTTTTGTATTTCTTATGTATTTTATTATCCCCTAAAATTTAGTAAACCTTTTGTCCTTCCGTTACCGTTCTTCCGTTACCATGGCTAATCCGTTTAAGGGATTGTAATTATATTACCGAAACACATAAATTCAAATGAAAAGTGATATTAAGTAGCTAACACTCAAAGGATTACATTTCCCACCCTTGAAAACAATGTTGCCTTACAAAATTCACATAAATTATGCAAAAGAAATTTAGGTAAAAAATCCATGTCCGTTTTACCGTCCTTCCGTGACCGAGCTCATTAATATTCATATTTCATACACGAAAGGTATTTCTGTGAAAAAAGATGTGGAATTTGAAGGTAGCAGTATTAGTAATGAAATGGTAACATTTGTTTGATATAACTAATAAAGGTGTTTTTGATTCCCAAGTTTGAAATGTCGTTTTAGAGTGCAAATGTCCTTCCTTTACCGTGGAATTGCCCATTATATAATATTAAGTATAATAGTACACAAAAGTGATACAATATAAGATATACAAAAAAATGCAATCACAGTTAGGAATTCATAAACTAAACATTTTAACATGAAATGAGAACTTTTGTTTTTGAATTGTCTCAAAGACTTGTTTTCCATAACAGTTCGAATCATTGGTAATAAACTGTTCCAAATATGTGCAGCTCTAAAGGTATCGGTACTAACGTCAGGCAAGAGCTTAGGCAAAATACCAGGAAACCACGTGACCAAAACCAAACCAATCTTAAAACTCATAACTTGAAACGACCGATTGTTTTGCATGATGTGGGAAAGTGTCAGTTTCTGTAATAAGGTGAAGGTTGCAACATGAATTAAGTATTGCTGGAGAATTTCCAGTTTTAACACTTTGGTAAAGGAAAGAAGGTAGAGTTAAAATGACAGGTTTTATGAAGAGAGTGATTGGAAGCTTTCTTTTGTTGATTGTCTATGTGCTTCAAAGCGAGGTACCTGTGAACCAGTCATTTTGCATAGCCAATAATGTGCTATTTATACAGCAATAACAAAGGAACTTTTGAGTATATCGAAGTGCTCCTCCTCATCAAGGGATTGACATTCTTCTGCCGATTTGCTGGAGTTTGATTTATAAAACGATAAATCAGTTAATAAAGTGGATCAGTGCAGAAAAGGACCGGTTCCTGGAGAAATTGAGTGATCGTTGAAAGCAGCACCATTATGGACATTGTCATCTGTGCGAGGATTTTATACGCACATTACATTTAGATTTATATGAACAGGTGAATCAGGATATACGTCAGTCGTCCAGAACATTGAGTGCAACAAAACATTGTAGTCAACAACAAAAAGAAGGCTTATTTTATCGATTCTAAATGATTTTATGTACTATGTTTACATGCAAAATCATTGTTAAGTAATATTTTACTTTTCATTACTGATTTAGATATTGTTAACTTGATCGAACTGCGTATTGTTGTGTGTGTATTCGTGTGAGAATTGAGAAATTGATTTCGGCCTTGAGTATTTTCGACTCGTAACAAAATACGCAGCGAGGAAAATAACTATTATGTGTTAAGATTGAACTTAAGGTTGGCAACTAATTTTTAAACTGGTGCTATTTGGTAGTTCATAGCATCTTGCGAATGGTAGTAAGATTTGGCAAAAATTGTATTGATCATTTCATAGCGAGTTTGTAGAAGAATTCAAATATCACAAATATTTTTTTAGGTTCCGTGGTTCTTGAGTAATGTTGTAAAGAGGGTTGAAACTTGACAGGATTGACTTGACAGGTGGTGTTTTATTTGGATGCTGTTTTTACCATGTTTACTTGCACACAAACACATGTGTGCCTGCTTTTAAAGTGATTGCTCTTTCAAACATTTTATTGACGATGAAGTTACCTAATAAATGTGTGTTGTGTAATATAGCCCTTTTCTTTGGATCATGAATAACATTCCATGATTACATACATTATTTATTCATGTTAATTAGAATTTCAATATGGCAACCAATAGTTTTACCATCCCAACTCCGCTTATGCCGCGTCTTGTAGTGGATCTTAGCGCACGGTGCGTGTGCGCTGCTTTATAGACTCGCCGATTTAGTTTTGGGTAAATTAATGGATATAAATTATGTCAAGACAACACTTTTTTCTACACTTCTCAGACAAATTAAAAGATCGTAGCATTTTTCAAAAATCAGCATTAACATTGTAAACCAGATGAGTATCATTTCATTTAGCAATGTTAGGGCAACAGAACACTTTATCGAGTACTAATGTTCCGTTTGGTCAGTACCATTATAAAGAGCAGAAAAGAAAATACAAAATATATCTGATAGTCAGTGTCTGATCCTTTAATATGGTAGTATATTTTTGAAAATCTAGAGAATATTAGTGACATAGAACCAATATTTGCACTTTGTCCCACTTTCCAGTCTGAAATGTAAAAATATTTTAAGAGATTTCAATAGGTTTAGTGACATAGAACCAATATTTGCACTTTGTCCCACTTTCCAGTCTGAAATGTAAAAATATTTTAAGAGATTTCAATAGGTTTATTGACATAGAACTAATATTTGCACTTTGTCCCACTTAAATGTAAAAATATTTTAAGAGATTTCAATAGGTTTAACACATGCCAGTGACGCCATTGAGCTCTAACCTGCTTTCTTTACGAATGATACAGGTCAGCGATTCATGTATGATGGATAGCCAGAGGATGATTTAAGGAAGCCCCATCATGCACTGCAAACGTGTTATCACCAGAGTTTCAACTGCAACTTTACTTTTCAAATCCCATTGAAATAAGTGCAAAAGATGTTGTTTAAGAATTGTGCGTGTGTCATTATTACTTGGTCGATTTCAGATCTAAAGTGATGTATGCATGAAGGATAATTCACACCTTCTGTAGGTAACATAAAATGTGAAATCGACTAGCATTGTGAATGCGTTTTTATTGTAAATATATCAGTCCAAATTCAAATTTAACCATGGCCGTCAATGCAATGTGCGAGCAGTGTCATGTTCACTCACACAGCTGTGCTAACCGCAAGTCAACACAGTGGCGTGGTGGGAAGTGCTTAAATCATCCTCTGATGGATAGCAAAACAATCAATCTGCTAAGTAAAAACAGTGTATTTTCTATGATATTATTTACAGACAATAGTCGATTTTACTTTGGAGAAGGCTGATTCAAAAACATGCAGGTACAGGCTGTAATTGGCAAAATGATCGACACACACCAGATTTGTTGTTTATTGAAAAGCCAGCTTCTTAATGCAACATTGGGTCCTTTGAAATAACGCGACTTTGTAGTGTTATGAACCTTAACCTCGTTATTCTGTTTGTTAGGTGTATTTTATGTTCCATAACCACCAGATTTGTTTGTTAGGTGTATTTTATGTTCCATAACTACCAGATTTGTTGTTTATTGAAAAGCCAGCTTCTTAATGCAACATTGGGTCCTTTGAAATAACCCGACTTTGTAGTGTTATGAACCTTAACCTTGTTATTCTGTTTGTTAGTATATTTTATGTTCCACGTTTTCACATGCGCCAATCTTATCAATATTCAACGGATAGATACCAAAGTATTAATTAAGTGTAGATAATTATTTTTACTTTTGGGTACAGCAATATTTTCGCCGATTCCATTCAGTCTATGTCTGATTTCATGAAGTACATAACACATAGATTCACGTTTCAGCCAATTTGGTGAGCTTCAATTTTAGTATTTTAATTTTAACTGTCATTGAGTTCTAGCTTGTTTTCTTTACTACTGATAGAGTTATTGAATGATGATGGAACTTTATAAAAAAGCAATCTGTCCTCCCAAGTCATTACAAATAGTTACCACAGACCGAGTGACAAACTATAATGAGCTGTGACATCATAACCATTTACATATCGCCATCCACAGCCAATACATTTGGAGCACCATTGACCTGTTTGCCAAATAGTCATGAGTTTAAAACGTGGTCTACTTTGTTAAGATTTGTATTGATTTTATTTTGGGAGAAAACAACCCTATGTAGATACATAGATATATCAAAATTGATGGCACCTACCATGCCTACCAGATTCATCACTTATTGAAAAATGTGCTTCTTGCAAATGCAACATTGGGCCTTTTAAAATAACCAAAATGTATAGATTTATAAACCTTTTTTGCACATACCATATTTTTGAAAACAATATAAGTTAATGTTAACAAATATAAATGACCTTTTCATGACATAATCTATGTACCCTCTACTAGTACCTCTGTGAATGTCAAGTTTACAACGTGCGTATTTAGCTCGCATTCCACGCATTCCTGAGCAAGCCGTTTACCATGTTTACGTGACATAATGCAACACGAGGTTTGCTGCCTGCACACTGCGTACAGTGCATTTGGCGGGTCATTTGAGTAGGTCAGCCATAGAATGGCAGGCGCAGTATATTATTTTTGTTGAACAGATAAACAAACTTGTTCAGTTTTACTTCGAGAGTTTGGTCAGAAAATGGACAACAAAACTAAAACAAAACCTAAATGCAAATTGTTATTAATTTTATTATGCTGAGGAGATGCAGCGTACAGAAATGCCTTCACCAAAAAGTGTTCCTCTTTAATGACCATCTTTATTTTATTAACAAGAGTCAAGAAGCTCTATAAGAGATGTGCAATATTTAATTGTCAATGTGGTTCGTTGGTGCAAAAAGTTTTCAACCATGAAAAAAAGAGAGAAATAAAAAGTAATTAGAAAAAATAGAGCACAAAGATGTGCTTGTGTTAAAAATCATTGTGCGATATTTTGATGATTAGTCACTCTTGACACCCCTGTCATCTCGCGCTCATAAGTTAAGTTGCTTTAAAGATACGGAGTTGAAACTTAGCAGACAATTACAAGAAGGATGGATAAATAATACCCGAAAAATGATAGTGTTTTGTTGTACCATCGCAAAATGCGGTTCATTTTCTACATGTAACCTTTTTATGGGACACCTTGTATATGCGCAAATCTTGCCCATAATCACGGTAGTCGAGGGAAATGGCCATGTGGCCATGAAGTTGCGAACTAATGTATTAATGTGTTATTTTAAGGATTCGGATAGCAACGTTTGCATAGTATTTTTTGTGGGACCTGAGAGCACATCAGACATGTCGAATTGCATTCTGAATACGAGGAATATCTTTCTGATATCAAATCATTTTGATTTTTTGAAATTCGCAGTATAATACACATTTTATGACAAATATACATTAACATTTGATATTCCTGATATTTAACAGTCCTCGAAGTAAACTTTCTAAATCTAATGATATGTACTTAAAGTGCATGAAGCTGGGATGAAAAGCCAACCATCAATTCAAAATTTTGACCTTTCAGATTGAAGATAAAAAACCTACATTATTTTTATGTTTTGGTGAAAATAATCTATATCTTCAATACGAAAGGTCATATGATGGACGGCTTTTCATCCCAGCTACATACAGTGATATTTCTCCGTACACTATTGCAGCATTTTAATATCAGTTGTGTAAGCATGGTAAGGATGAATCCAATTTCAATAACATTCACGCTTATGGCAAGTATATTGCACAATAGAACAGAAAAACCTGGTTTTTCGTAGATAAACCTGGTTTTTCGATCGATCTTTCGATTTCGATCTTTTGTGAGAGGTCTTGGGAGGGGATGAGGGAGGAAGAGGTGGAGGAGGGGACATGAAGAATGAGAGGGGGCTGGAGGAAGAGAGCAAGAGGAAGAAATGAAGAGAAATAAATAAATAGAAGTAAATGAATAGAAAGGTAAGAAAAATGATAGGAATGAGAGGGAACAAAAAGTATGAGGGGATGGAGAAGGGAAGGGAGATAAGAAGAGGGAGTGATACTTTAGCAAGGAAAGAATAAGTACAGAGAAAGGAAAAGAAAGGATTGACAAATAAATGTAGGCCTTATAATAATTATTATAGAAACTAAACACAGCCCCATGCGTTACGTATAATATTAAGCCTGCACAAGTCACCTAATTTCAAAAATTGGACGTTGAATGTACACTCTCATGAATGTTGATTGGCAACATTTTCCAATATGTCAGCGATCAAATCGGACACAATAGAACAATAGACCATTCAGTACGCTGGATTTAACCTATTTAAATTAACCTCGGCCGGCTTAGTTTATTCTATACAAAGTTCATTGTAAAGAAATGAATAGAACCTACACAGGTGTCTAAAAAGAAAATGTAGGCTAAATAACATCAATTGACCAAAAACCCCATTAAAAGCTATTAAACCAAGATAACACTCATTGAAAACAACTCAACTTAAAAAATTAGATCTTCTCTGGTTAAATCCACACAACACACGTGTCTGTTTTACCTGTGCGGTATCATAATGAGCTGGTATTATAGTTTCAGTTGGGTAACCGATTATAAAGCATACCTAAGGTAACAATAGTATGTGACCTTTGTTCACGAAATGAGAAAATAGTCTGCTTATTGTTAACCCGCATTCTTGAAAATGAGCAACATAATGATTGTTGACTTAACACGGTTTGGAAATAAATTCTTCATATTTTTGGTGTTATCTGTCGTTTACATATCCTTCCTAAAACACAAAAGTGCGAATACTTTCAAACACCTAAATTAGCTAAAAATTTAGGACAATTTACAAAACTATATTTTCTAGAATTTCAGAGAATACTTTAAATATTGGCCGGTTATTTTTCACACAGTGACGTTAACTAGGAAATATCATATACTTCTAACATACACTATTTGTAGAGGTCGCGCGTCAATGGAAAGAGCACTGTGTATTGTGTATAGGAAAACGGACAGTAACTGCAGTATGACAAACGTATTATCAAAATTCTGCGGAATGACAAACAACACATCTGGACTTCTTCATAACTTGTTACACAAGCTCAACATTTAATGGCAAGACATAATCCATGATAGTAAAAGTATCCAACTCGCCAAGTAAAGGTCATGACCAGTCTAAGCTAGTCTATAAGAATATTGTAGTATGTAAGGACAAGGTTACCTGCCCAGATCCTAGTATAAACATTATTGATGGTATTTAGCACAAACCTGGCCATTTGGCCTGGCCAACGATGTTAGACCTTTAAGATATTATGCATACTTTGTAAATAATAGAAAAAAAGGGTAAATGGAGGCATTGCAAACATCCCTCACATGATATATATGGGATAATATGACAATTGGTAAATTATTGAATGTCGAACAAATCAAAATGTCAAGTAGCAAGTGATTCGCAATAGTGGTGCAGTGTTATTATTCTTGTTCTGATATCCGGAGCCTGGTAGAACTTAAAATGTGATTTCTTTACGTTGATTCAAGGTCGTTAGACACAGAAAGATGGGGTTGAGGTTTACTCCATGCGTTCTATCTCTTTGTGTCAGTTCTACTTTTTAGCATAATCAAGACACTAATTAGCTATTGTCCCAAATTCTGATGCAAGTGTTTGAAGAGTCTTTACACTCAGGTCATCTAAACAATCTGGAATACACGTCTGCCTTAGCTTCATGTGTGGGTGATACGATTGGTAGTAGGGTTTAACCGTACAATACATGATCATGCACTGTTTCAAGAAGGTTACATTTACAGAAGAAGAGATAAGGTTGAGAAACCTTTGAATGACCTTGCATATCATGTTTATATTTTACATGTCGGTAACAGGAATATGAATGAAAGTACTTTTGATATGCATGAGGTATATCAATGCCATAAACCTGTTGAATGTCTAGCAGAATAGACGACACAAGCATCGAACTGATTACTGCTACATTGGTTGGATTTTTAACTCTACTTTATGGCACCCATTACTGTTTTGAATTTCTTTGACTGAAATTCCAACAAATCTCTTAATCTGGAAATTTACGTTAAGTGAACCGAAAATGGGATGTAAATTTCTGCTGCTTGCTTACCTCATTTTCTTGAAGTGCGTGGAAGCCTCACACGATCCCACTTTGCAAAGTAAGTCTTACTTTTATTTAAATATTTAAATATTTAAATTTAAATTTTCCAATCAGATTTCAATTCGTCCGCTTTTTAACTGTGGAGGATATCTAATCAATATCATGTACCGGCTATTTATTTTATTTGCAATTATACGGGTCGAATTTGGCACTTTTAAGTTTTAACTATTTAATAAATTATTATTTGATTGCACTTCGTGTCATTGTACATTTGGGTGTGGTGAAAACTTTCTCGGATCGACTTGGAACTCTTGGAGGATTTTACAAGGGTACCATAAAGTGCAGTTAAAGATCCAACCAATGTGCAGGTCGCTTCCAAGCCCTCGATGTATGTATTGTGCTGATATCAGTAAGATCGGAGTACTATATATAGTATGTTTTGCCCAGGCAGTAGATTTTCATAAAATCTCTACACTTACTTGCTATTTCTTACTGTATAACTCTATATAATAGAGAAATCAGTAGGAAAAACCTTTTGAAAAATAGGTATTCAGAGGACATCATACCCAATATTACACCCTCCAAAACATCACCAGGTAGTATATAATCTCAACTTTGTTACAATTATTGTTCACTACAGAGAGGTGTGTATGTAAATGTATTAGGCCAGTCAAAGTATGAAATCACCCACCACTAATTGCAACAGAATCCATTTTTAAAATCACCATTCATTTCAGAAAAGCATACTTAATAACACATCAAAAGTCCCCGTAAAGTCCCCATGGAACAGTGCCTAATTTGCATAAATCCAAAATGGCCGCTTTAATATGCAGCGGATGAAGTTTCAAAGTTGGTCATATCTTAATAAAAAAATCCATACCAATGTATTCCTCTCGTCTTAAGGATCCAGAAAAAGTGTAGTTTGACCTATTTGCGATGTACAGTTCTTGTGTTATATGGAAAACGGCCAAATGTCAAAATTTGAATTCCACAGGGGACAAAAATTGAAAAATTCTCTGATTTTGATAAAAACAAATGGTCTCAGATTACTTCACTTGGAAGAACATTAAAAATAATAATAGTTTACCATATCTCAGATAGTTTGTTACCTTGCTAACGCAGCACAAAAGATCAAAATCCTTTAAGCTCCATTGACCTTGACCTATTTTGTGACGCTACCTATGTAATAAACTATCCAAAACAATGCAAAGTTTCTCAATTTGATTCTAATTTCGGATCCATAGGGAGTGAAAATGAAAATTGCTCCAATTTTGTTGAAAGTGATCTCACATTATGTGCCTTTCCATAATAAATCAGAAAAAGAATAAATTAGCGTTATGTTAGATTTTTCGTTACCTTGGAAACACGTCAAAATAGGACAATAGGCTACCTAATGAGTTCTAACGTGTATCTGTGTCTTGTTCACGTTTATAATCCTTACCAGGGACAACTGCACGTATTGTTCACACAGAACTTGTTCTAATGTTTTAGCCTCAGTCAATGTGAATTTGAATGTATACAGAATGAGGTGCGCATGGAGCGCGTAAAATAGCCAAAAATCAAGGTATAATACCGAACATTGCCTGTATATTGAATATTACCAGGCCGTAATTGCAACTTCTATACTAGCGCAATACAAAAAGATGGCGACAGCGTCGGCTTCCCTTGTGTATTACCCTGTGCTGATAGCCTACTGAAAACTCAGGCGGTGATGGAAGCGATATCGCCAATTTTGAGGTCGCCATTGGGATTAACACATAATCATGAAATCTTCACAAACAATTCTAAATTTGTTATGTGGTGTCAAAGCAAAATGATCTTACTCTAAAACCGTCGGGGTTCTGCAAAGTACCCCACTGCAAGTATGTTAATTTTCCATTTGTAATTGCTAACCGTGTATTTTGAATGGGGCTGTCAGCCCTGTATCTTCGCCAGCCTCGTACGTCACGGTCGCGCTTCCTATGCCGCCTGTGAAAACTGCAGAAAAATGCTGCTGCCACCTACGATAGTACTGCGTAGTGCTGTGGAGACTTATGCTAATGACAGAAAACTGTTGCTGCCATCTACGTCCACATGTTGCAAGTGTTGACGTCACTGACCTCACTGACCTCACGTCGACGAACGGAGTTGCAAGTCCATCGCACTTCGTGCTCTATATTTCGTCCATGATATTACAGTAAGCCTACTTGGACCAAGGAAGTATTTGCCGAAACGTGTCTCCCATCCCAAAATGTGGAGGAACATGTCCCCCTGCCCCCCGGATTGACACCCATGATCCTACTCATATCAAGGCAAAATTATAATTACTTTGCATGGCCAAAAACTAATTCAAATGAAAAATTTAATGCCCGAAATTTATTTCGATCAATTAAGACCAAAATTATCAAGAAAAGTGCACATTTTTCTCGTGGAGCACGCATTTCTTTTCCTATTTTAGGGAGAAGTCAGTTGGATGACTTAGTTTGCCACTTGGACCACTGCATTGCTAGCCTATGTTTCACAAATGCAAAACTTA
The DNA here is from genome assembly GCF_039555335.1 of Amphiura filiformis. Classification (NCBI taxonomy): domain Eukaryota; kingdom Metazoa; phylum Echinodermata; class Ophiuroidea; order Amphilepidida; family Amphiuridae; genus Amphiura; species Amphiura filiformis. The sequence continues at coordinate 11,625,511 of NC_092646.1, read as the reverse complement.
TTACCTTTTACTTTTCTTTTTTAATATAATAATAAAAAATTGTGGTCAAAGTCATCAAATAAAAGTGTTAGCACATCCTACACATTTGTTTCCAATTTGTTATTTCGTTTTGTTTGTTGAATACAAACTATGAGAAGGACATTTGGAAACAAAAGAACTTTTATACAAGAAGATATTATTTAAAACAATGCTCGAAATAATGTTATGCATAAAACGTAATCGCGCATCAGCTTCACCTAATTTCGTGCAACAAAATCCGGTGGATATAGACCCTATCTAATAACCGAAACGGTATAACAATTGAAATGGCAAGACAGATTGGTCGACAGATTTTTTTGCTAAGTTGAAAATGGACCGTCCCACTCGATTTGTGAAAATTTTGCGCAAACCCAATTTGGTGGACCCAAGTTACTGACTAAAATGAGGCAAAATTGAAAAGAAATTGAATTTTGGAATTTGAAAAGTATAAATCACGTTGGGTCTAAGGCTGTGCTAACACTTTTCTTTGATGACTTTGACCACAACTTTTTTTTTCAAATATCTAAAAAAATACAAAAATCTAAGCTAATTGAACATACAGTAGTCCTAATCACACACACTTACCAATTTTTTACCTCTATAGCTCGTTTGACATGTGATGCGGCAGACCCATTTACTGGAGTTTACCAGCCAGCTTGTTCTTATGGTGAAGGGGAGACGGTATGGATTCACGCAACAACCGATACCGTGGATTATTTTTATAGATATGAGGGAGCTTCTGATATTCACCTTGATACGTCCACTGGATGTAAGAATCTATAAATGCGTATAAGTATGGTGTGTCAGGAGGGTGAAAGTGCATAGGAACAATGCCGGAAACTACGTCACGCTATTGTTCGACATAGGATACATCATTCGCCATTTTGTAAATATTAACGCATGATCGTTGCTTTGAAATTTCCACCGGATAGTATGTGGATAGCGTAAGAGCATGCTTTGACCATGCGCAAAAAAAATAATATCATGAAGATGTTTAAGATTGATTCATCATGTTCATAGATGTTTCAAAAATTACCGTCATATTGCATAGATTCACCAAAGAATGGTTTGTTAAGTACTATACTTATATTTAGTAATTGAAATCAGGAGAATTTTAAGAAATCAATGTTTTTACCTGTCGGTATTACAACTCGTGAAAGACATTAGTGATGTGCATGCCTGGGTGACCTAAATCCACTAACCTTTAAAGCTCTTTAACGTTTCCTCTATGAACTCTAACCCTCCTGCAATATGGCGCCTATTGTCTAGACCTAGGCTACATCTTCCGGTTTGGTTATGTAACCTAGGATGCTTATCCCTTCGTATATAGATCCCTGGGTGTGTGTACTGTGTGGGTAGGAGGCTACTCCCCATTCCAGAAAAATACAGCACTAATTTTTTGGGAATAAAAATATATTATCAAGTTCTGCCAAATAAAACATAGCTCAATCCTAATCATTCATTTAGTCCTAACTGGAGATAAAAGAAAAGGTTCAATATTTTACTAAATTCTTGAAAAAAGAGCCAAAAACATGCATTTTTGACATGTTTTCTGACAATCGAGTCACAAAAATCGAGGACTTGGATCAAGTCTAAGCATTCAATATCTTGAGTATATGCCGAAATATTGCTCTAATTTTCACTTTTTTGTGTTACTTTAATTAAATGGTTTTTTGTTTTTGTTTGTTTGTTTTATTTTTTCTTTAACCTGGGACACTCAATCAGTTGAAAACACAATTAATCATCTGTTCTTCCTTGAGGCCCAGGGATCAATACAACATTTACATAACATAATTATTAAGGTTTTAAAAATACTACATACATTCAAATATACGATAATATTGCAAATTTTGATAATACAATGCTTACAAAATAAATCAAATTACAATGTAACTTTACAACATGTTTAAAATACTATTAATATTACATACATAGGCAAAGCATATAGAATAAAGGATCAAATATAAACATTAAAACTACTTAAAAGATAAAACACTACAAAAATCAACCTATGAACCAGCATAGCTATAAAACAATAATAATTATAATTTTATTCAAAACAATCGATTGCACCAAATACAAACTAAATAATTCATTTAATGTCAAATACAACTAGACTAAGCTGTGGTCTAACCCACAAACACAGCCGTGTTGTTACCCCTAATGACCTTTGACCCCAAAATATATGAAAACGCCCATAGACATTGGCTAATGTCAATGCATGGGTGCATGTGGCACCACTTTGCTATGTTACTTGTGACAGAAGGGGCATTTTGAAGGTTTTTCGTCTCAGACCGGAAGTGACCCCTTAATGACATTTGACCCCAAATAAAAAATACAACATATGAATTGGGTACCCACAATTCATGTGTGAACATACCGTTACTGTCCTATGTTTTTCTTAGCAAATAAAACATTTTGACGGTTTTTCGTTTTATACCGGAAGTGACCCCTTAATGACGTTTGACCCAAAATAAAAAAATACCACATATGAATTTGGTACCCACAATTCATGTGTGAACATACCGTTACTGTCCTATGTTTTTCTTAGCAAATAAAAAAATTTGAAGGTTTTTCGTTTTATACCGGAAGTGACCCCTTAATGACCTTTGACCCCAAATCTGTGAGGACCCTATAGACACTGGGTAATAACCATGCATGTATGCAAGTGGTGTTACTGTCCTACGTAATTTGTGGGAGAAGAAGCATTTTAAAGGTATTTCGTTTTGTACCGGAAGTGGCCCCTTAATGACCTTTGACCCTAAATAAAAAAAATACCACATATACACAGGGTAATTACAATTAATGTGTCAACATACCGTTACTGTCCTATGTTTTTCTTAGCAAATAAAAATATTTGAAGGTTTTTCGTTTTATACCGGAAGTGACCCCTTAATGACCTTTGACCCCAAATCTGTGAGGACCCCATAGACACTGGGTAATAGTAATGCATGTGTGCAAGTGGGGTCACCGTCATACGTAATCTGGTCGGCAGAAAGAAAGAAAGAACCTGTAAGAAAAAAGACACAGCCGTGACTAACGTCACGGCTGTGTAAATAATTCAATATGGAAACTGATTGCACAAAAATGTAGTAAGGCCTAGCATGATAGTATAAATACAACTCAAACAAATCTTGCAAAATAAACGAATGAAGCCAAAATATGAAACAAATTTAACTAGACTTAGCTGTGGTCTAAGACCACGAACACAGCCGTGTTTTGACGCCTTAATGACCTTTGACCTCAAAATATATAAAACGCCCATAGACATTGGCTAATGTCAATGTATGGGTGCAAGTGGCACCACTTTGCTATGTTATTTGTGGCAGAAAGGGGCATTTTGAAGGTTTTTCGTCTCAGACCGGAAGTGACCCCTTAATGACCTTTGACCCCAAATGAAAATATACCACATGTACAATAGGTAAACACAATTTACGTGTGAATATACCATCACCCTCCAATGTTTTTCTTAGCAAATAAAAAATTTTGAAGGTTTTTCGTTTTATACCGGAAGTGACCCCTTAATGACCTTTGATTCCAAATTTGTGAGGACCCCATAGACACTGGGTAATAACAATGCATGTGTGCAAGTGGCGTCACTGTCATACGTAATTTGTGGAAGAAGAAGCATTTTAAAGGAATTTCGTTTTATACCGGAAGTAGCCCCTTAATGACCTTTGACCCTAAATGAAAAAATACCACAAGTGCACAGAGTAACTACAATTTATTTGTGAATATACCGTTACTGTCCTATGTTTTTCTTAGCAAATAAAAAATTTTGAAGGTTTTTCGTTTTATACCGGAAGTGACCCCTTAATGACCTTTGACCCCAAATCTGTGAGGACCCCATAGACACTGGCTAATAACAATGCATGTGTGCAAGTGATGTCACTCTCCTACGTAATCTGTGAGAGAAGAAGCATTTTGAGTTGAAATCACGTTTTTGACCCCTATGACCCCTGTTTGACCTTTTACCCCACGAGTTTCATGTGACATGTAGGGGCATGGTCAATGATCATTGTGACCAAGTTAGGCCAAAATCGGTGCAAGCATGTAAGTGCTAGAGCAAATGTAGTGGTCGGCAGAAGAAAGAAGAAGAAGAAGAAGAAGAAGAAGAAGAAAAAGAACCTGTAAGAAGAAGACACAGCCGTGACTAACGTCACGGCTGTGTAACTAGACTAAGCTGTGGTCTAACCCACGAACACAGCCGTGTTGTTACCCCTAATGACCTTTGACCACAAAATATATGAAAACGGCCAAAGACATTGGCTAATGTCAATGCATGGGTGCATGTGGCACCACTTTGCTATGTTACTTGTGGCAGAAGGGGCATTTTGAAGGTTTTTCGTCTCAGACCGGAAGTGACCCCTTAATGACATTTGACCCCAAATAAAAAAATACCACATATGAATTGGGTACCCATAATTCATGTGTGAACATACCGTTACTGTCCTATGTTTTTCTTAGCAAATAAAAAAAATTGAAGGTTTTTCGTTTTATACCGGAAGTGACCCCTTAATGACCTTTGACCCCAAATCTGTGAGGACCCCATAGACACTGGGTAATAACAATGCATGTATGCAAGTGGTGTTACTGTCCTACGTAATTTGTGGGAGAAGAAGCATTTAAAAGGTATTTCGTTTTGTACCGGAAGTGGCCCCTTAATGACCCGTGACCCTAACTAACAAAATACCACTTATACACAGGGTAACTACAATGTATGTGTGAACATACCGTTACTGTCCTATGTTTTTCTTAGCAAATAAAAATTTTGAAGGTTTTTCGTTTTATACCGGAAGTGACCCCTTAATGACCTTTGACCCCAAATCTGTGAGGACCCCATAGACACTGGGTAATAACAATGCCTGTGTGCAAGTGCTGTCACTGTCCTACGTAATTTGTCGGAGAAGAAGCATTTTAAAGGTATTTCGTTTTATACCGGAAGTGGCCCCTTAATCAATCAATTTTCAATCAATCAATCAATCAATTTTATTTTATCCATTCATCAAGCAACAAGCAACAATATTCATCAAGCTACAATAAACAATGAATTGTACAATTATGAAAATTATAAATATAAATATATACACAGTGTACATTGAAAAAGGTAAATATCAATGAAAAACTTACATGGGCAAGATGATGGATGAGGACACTGCTAAACGCAGAGCGTGAGGTGCAGTGCCCTCGACCTAAAGTTACAACTGGAAACAAAGAACTACAAATAATAATAAATTATACAAGGTAAAAATTCAGAGTGGTACAAACTTCATGCACTCAGCATAATAATGTACAAAATAGTGAAAAGCAAAAAGTTAAAGCCAAAATGCTGCTCAATGGAAATGTAGAAATAGTGGGCCTATAATAGGCCCTATACTGAATAATACCAAAAAATGAGGGTGCCGACAACAAAATTTGCTTACATGATAGCAAAATACGATAGAGACCCAAATGAATAGTAGTAAATTGTGAAACATGATGGGAAATTACGAATCACTTGGCATATATTTTCCAAGAAGATATTTTTTCATGTGCTGCTTGAAAACAGCAACCGAGGGTGCATTTTTCAGAGTTGATGGTAAATTATTCCAAAGTAATGCACCTTGGATTCTAATGGTGTTATATGCAAGGCACGTGTTGGTTTGATCAATATGGATATCGCCTGCATGACGAGTGTTGTAATTATGCACATCACTGTTAACAATAAAGTAATTATGATCAAGTAGGTCGTTGGGAAGGAGACCATGATAAAACTGATACATAAAAATCACAAGTTGGAGAATGTACAAATCATGTATTTTAATGTTTTCAGAGATGAAAAAGTGGGTCAGAATGTGCTAACCAGAGCGAGTTAGTGCAGGTTCTGACAAGCTTCTTTTGCAACAGGAGAACAGAGTCACGGTGTGAATTGTTCTTATCAGCCCAGATAATGACCTTTGACCCTAAATAAAAAAAAATACCACATATACACAGGGTAACTACAATTTATGTGTGAACATACCGTTACTGTCCTATGTTTTTCTTAGCAAATAAAAATTTTTGAAGATTTTTCGTTTTATACCGGAAGTGACCCTTTAATGACCTTTGACCCCAAATCTGTGAGGACCCCATAGACACGGGATAATAACAATTCATGTGTGCAAGTGGTGTCACCGTCCTATGTAATCTGTGAGAGAAGAAGCATTTTGAGTTGAAATCACGTTTTTGACCCCTATGACCCCTGCGTGACCTTTGACCCCACGAGTTTCATATGACATGTAGGGGCATGGTCAATGATGGTTATGACCAAGTTAGGTCAAAATCGGTGTAAGCATGTAAGTGCTAGAGCAAATGAAGTGGTCGGCAGAAAGAAGAAAGAAAGAAGAAAGAAGAAACAAGAGCTATATAGAAATTGTCATGCGAGACATGACACACAAGCCGACCTGTTGATGGGTCAAGTTTGAGCAATTTAGAAATTTGACCTTTGACCCCTAAACTTTGACCTTTGGGGTCATAAATATTTTTAACATGTTTAGAATGTCGTAAGAATAATTCCTGTTGAGCTCGATTGGACCAATTTCGAAATTTGACCTTTGACCCTATAACTTGACCCTTGGGTCACGGATGGGGTCAACTGATCTTCCATTGTGATTAGGATGTCATAAGAAATATTCCTGGTGAATTTCAGCTTAATCGGAACTTATACATGGATTTTGATTTTAAAAAATTTTGATTGACCTTTTGACCCCTCTAATGACCTTTGACCTCAATGAAAAAAAACGCTCACGTACACCGACAAAATGCATTGTTCCAATTTTAATTAAAAAATTCTGACATGTTTAGTTCTTGAGATAAAAATTCTTGAAGTTATTCAGCTAAAAACAGGAAGTGACCCCTTAATGACCTTTGACCCCCAAAATAAAAATACCATGCATACATCAGGGAACACTGATTCATGTATGATGGTTATATTATTCTGGTCTGTTTATCTTTTGAGATAAAATTTTTTAAACATTTTGATAATTTTGGTTTTGATCAGAAGTGACCCCTTAATGACCTTTGACCCCAAAACTGTAGGCATCGTAAAGACCCCGTTTAGTAGCAATGCATGTGTGCTAATGGCGACACTCTGCTATGTAATTTGTAAAGACAGTGATTTTTGAATATTATTTGCAAGTTTTTCAGACTGTAACCGGAAATGACCCCTTAATGACCTTTGACCCCTTATCAATGAACACCCTATATACACCGACCATAGACGAGTCATGTGACCAAACCGTGTCATTATCGCATGTTGTTTGTAGGAGAAGATACATTTTGAAGAAAAATCACATTGTTGACCTCTTTATCTAGGTCAAAGGTCACACGTAGTTCAAAGTCATATGACATGTGCGGGCAATGCCAACGATCCTTTTGACAACGTTTAGTTAAAATACGTCAACCCATGACTGAGTTATACGTACGGATGTGGTCGACAGAAGGAAGAAAGAACTAGATCTGGTTACAGATCTGGACCTAGCCGGAGCCGGAAATGCCAGTCTTAAAGTTTATGGACATCTCATACCATTAATGGTGCATCACTGTAGCATGTAGGGGCTTTATCCATCTTCCATAGGCTGAGATACAGCTACTTTTCCGTAGTTTTAAACATTTGTTTGCAAATTTGACGTTTTGACCTCCTTAATGACCTTTGACCCCAATACCAAAAAAACCTAATATACACCACGAAAATGCATTGTTACAGTTTAAATAAATAAAAATCTACTATGCTTAGTTATGGAGATAAAAATTCTTGAACTTATTTAGCTTAAAACCGGAAATGATGTCTAAATGACCTTTGACCAAAAAAATCAAAATACCGTGCACACATCAGGTAACACTAATGCATATATGAAGTTAATGCAACTCTGGTCTGGTTACGTTTTGAGATAAAAAAAAATTAACATATTTGATGATTTTTGGTTTTTGACCGGAAGCGACCCCTTAATGACCTTTGACCCCAAAACTGTAGACACCCCAAAGACCCTGGTTGGTAGCAATGCATGTGTGCTAATGACAATACTCTGCTATGTAATTTGTAAAAACAGTGATTTTTTGAATATTATTAGCTTTCAGACCGGAAATGACCCCCTTAATGACCTTTGACCCAAATTCTGTGAATAATTTATAGGCACTGGATATAGCCAATGCATATGTGCAAGTGACGTCATTGTAGGATGTAACATGTAGGAGAAGAAGCATTTTGAAGATATTTGGTTTTATACCGGAAATGACCCCTTAATGACCTTTGACCCCAAATTTGTGAACATCCTATAGACACTGGATATAGCTGATGCATATGTGCAAATGACGTCATTGTAGGATGTAACATGTAGGAGAAGAAGCATTTTGAATTTGTTGCCAGAAGAAGAAAGAAAGATCCGATAGCATCACAAGACCTAGCCGGTGTCCCGGCTAGGTAAAGAAACAAGAGCTATATAGAAAGTCATGCGAGACATGACACACAAGCCGACCTGTTAATGGGTCAAGTTTGAGCAATTTAGAAATTTGACCTTTGACCCCTAACCTTTGACCTTTGGGGTCATAAATATTTTTAACATGTTTAGAATGTCGTAAGAATAATTCCTGTTGAATTCCTGTTGCCGATTGGACCAATTTCGAAATTTGACCTTTGACCCCTATAACTTGACCCTTGGGTCACGGATGGGGTCAACTGCTCTTGCATTGTGCTTAGGATGTCATAAGAAAGATTCCTGGTGAATTTCAGCTTAATCGGAACTTATACATGGATTTTGATTTTTTAAATTTTTGATTGACCTTTTGACCCCTTTAGTGACCTTTGACCTCAATGAAAAAAAAAACCTTATGTACACCGACAAAATGCATTGTTCCAATGTTATATAAAAAATTTTATCATGTTTATTTCTTGAGATAAAAATTCTTGAAGTTATTCAGCTAAAAACAGGAAGTGACCCTTAATGACCTTTGACCCCAAAATAAAAAAATACCATGCATACATCAGGGAACACTGATTCATGTATGATGGTTATATTATTCTGGTCTGTTTATCTTTTGAGATAAACATTTTTTGAACATTTTTATAATTTTGGTTTTTGACCGGAAGTAACCCCTTAATGACCTTTGACCCCAAAACTGTAGGCATCCTAAAGACCCTGTCTAGTAGCAATGCATGTGTGCTAATGGCGACACTCTGCTATGTAATTTGTAAAGACAGTGATTTTTTGAATATTATTTACAAGTTTTTCAGACTGTAACCGGAAATGACCCCTTAATGACCTTTGACCCTTATCAATGAACACCCTATATACACCGACCATAGACGAGTCATGTGACCAAACCGTGTCATCATCGCATGTTGTTTGTAGGAGAAGATACATTTTGAAGAAAAATCACATTGTTGACCTCTTTATCTAGGTCAAAGGTCACACGTAGTTCAAAGTCATATGACATGTGCGGGCAATGCCAACGATCCTTCTGACAACGTTTAGTTAAAATACGTCAACCCGTGACTGAGTTATACGTACGAATGTGGTCGACAGAAAGAAGAAAGAAGAAAGAAGAACGCCAAGAAGACAGTACAAGCCGACGTTCGTCGTCGGCTTGTAAGAACAAGAGCTATATAGAAATTGTCATGCGAGACATGACACACAAGCCGACCTGTTGATGGGTCAAGTTTGAGCAATTTAGAAATTTGACCTTTGACCCCTAAACTTTGACCTTTGGGGTCATAAATATTTTTAACATGTTTAGAATGTCGTAAGAATAATTCCTGTTGAATTTCAGCTCGATTGGACCAATTTCGAAATTTGACCATTGACCCCTATAACTTGACCCTTGGGTCACGGATGGGGTCAACTGCTCTTGCATTGCGCTTAGGATGTCATAAGAAAGATTCCTGGTGAATTTCAGCTTAATCGGAACTTATACATGGATTTTGATTTTTAAATTTTTGATTGACCTTTTGACCCCTTTAATGACCTTTTGACCTCAATGAAAAAAAAAAATCTAACGTACACCGACAAAATGCATTGTTCCAATTTTATTAAAAAAATTCTAACATGTTTAGTTCTTGAGATAAAAATTCCTAAAGTTATTCAGTTAAAAACAGGAAGTGACCCCTTAATGACCTTTGACCCCCAAAATAAAAATACCATGCATACATCAGGAAACACTAATTCATGTATGATGGTTATATTATTCTGGTCTGTTTATCTTTTGAGATAAAAATTTTTTGAACATTTTTGATAATTTTGGTTTTTGACCGGAAGTAACCCCTTAATGACCTTTAACCCCAAAACTGTAGGCATCCTAAAGACCCCGTCTAGTAGCAATGCATGTGTGCTAATGGCGACACTCTGCTATGTAATTTGTAAAGACAGTGATTTTTTGAATATTATTTACAAGTTTTTCAGACTGTAACCGGAAATTACCCTTAATGACCTTTGACCCCTTATCAATGAACACCCTATATACACCGACCATAGACGAGTCATGTGACCAAACCGTGTCATCATCGCATGTTGTTTGTAGGAGAAGATACATTTTGAAGAAAAATCACATTGTTGACCTCTTTATCTAGGTCAAAGGTCACACGTAGTTCAAAGTCATATGACATATGCGGGCAATGCCAACGGTCCTTCTGACAACGTTTAGTTAAAATACGCCAACCCGTGACTGAGTTATACGTACGAATGTGGTCGACAGAAAGAAGAACTAGACTTAGCTGTGGTCTAAGACCACGAACACAGCCGTGTTGTGACCTCTTAATGACCTTTGACCCCAAAATGTATGAAAACCCCATAGGCATTGGCTAATATCAATGTATGCGTGCACGTGGCATTATTTTGCCATGTTATTTGTGGCAGAAGGGCATTTTGAACGTTTTTCGTCTCAGACCGGAAGTGGCCCTTAATGACCTTTTGACCCCAAATCTGTGTACACCCCATAAACACTGGGTAATAACAATGCATGTGTGTAAGTGGCATCACTGTCCTGAGTAATTTGTGGGAGAAGATGCATTTTAAAGGTATTTCGTTTTATACCGGAAATGACCACTTAATGACCTTTGACCCCAAATAAAAAAATATCATATATACATTGGTTAAACACAATTCATGTGTGAACATACCATTACTCTCCTATGTTCTTCTTATCTAATACATTTTTTTGAAGATATTTCAATTTATACCGGAAGTGGCCCTTAATGACCTTTTGGCCCCAAATCTGTGTACACCACATTGACACTGGGTAATAGCAATGCATGTGTGCAAGTGGTGTCACTGTCCTACGTAATTTGTGGGAGAAGATGCATTTTTAAAGGTATTTCGTTTTATTCCGGAAGTGACCCCTTAATGACCTTTGACCCCAAATAAAAAAATACCACATATACATTGGGTAACTGCAACTCATATGTGAATATACCGTTACTGTCCTATGTTTTCCTTAGCTAATAAAAAATTTGAAAGTATTTCGTTTTATACCGGAAGTGACCCCTTAATGACCTTTGACCCCAAATCTGTGTACACCATATAGACACTGGTTAATAACAACGCATGTGTGCAAGTGGCGTCACTGTCGTACGTAATCTGTAGGAGAAGATGCATTTTTAGTTGAAATCACGTTTTTGACCCCTATGACCCCTGCGTGACCTTTGACCCCACAAGTTTCATGTGACATGTAGGGGCACGGTCAATGATCATTGTGACCAAGTTAAGTCAAAATCGATATAAGCATGTGAGTGCTAGAGCAAATGTAATGGTTGACAGAAAGAAAGAAGAAAGAAGAAGATCCTGTAAGAAAAAAGACACAGCCGTGACTAACGTCACGGCTGTGTAAAGAAAGAAGAACGCCAAGAAGACAGTACAAGCCGACGTTCGTCGTCGGCTTGTAAGAACCTGTAAGAAAAAAGACACAGCCGTGACTAACGTCACGGCTGTGTAAAGACTACAATAATTTAAGAATCATAAAATTGAGAGTTGTATATTGTTTTGAAAGTTGCTGTGCTAATTTGGAGAGGTGATTTCAGTTTAGGATCAAGTGAATTCCAGTCGTTAGCCCCTCTGAATAAGAATGAGCGTCTACCAGCTTCAATTCTGGGTTTGAAATTAAGTGCAATATTGCCATGAGCGCTACCACGTGTATTGTGACGATGACTGGTTTTCACAGAGGTAAAATTGTTTGCATATACTTTGGAACAAAACCAGCAATACATTTATAAGTTAAAAGACACAGATGGTCTTGTCTAAGGTTGCTTAGAGGCTTCCATTTAAGTTTTTCCCTGATCAAAGAAGATGGTGTCCTGACTGGAACTTTAAGAATGGCCCTCCCAGCCCTGTTCTGGAGACGCTCAATCCTATTCAGAAGAGTGTTATTGCAATTTCCCCATACGGTATCACAGTAAGTCAATCTTGGAAGAATAAGAGCTTTATAAATTGTATTCATGTGGTTAGCAGATAGCCATTCCCTGATTCTGTACAACATACCAATGTATTTCGAAACTGTTAAACAAGTTTGATTAATTTGTGCTTCCCATTTTAGATTTTGGTCGAGAATGACTCCCAGGTATTTACATTGATTGACATTTTCAAGTTGTTCCCTATTCATGTAAAGACTTAGCTCATCAACCCTTGCATTAAAATAACTTGAACAAAAAAGCATGGCTTTTGTTTTGTTAGCATTTAAGGTCAATTTGTTCACTTCCATCCACGATGTAATTCGTTTAAGATCATCATTAAGATGCACATTGATCTCATTTATGTCTTTTGATGAGCGAAAAACGGCAGTGTCGTCAGCATAAAGCGTGATTTTGGTATCACTGGACACAGTTAGAGGCAGATCATTGATATACATCGTGAATAGAAGTGGGCCCAAAATTGTACCTTGATGTACACCAAAGCTGACACATTTGAATGCAGAAATAGTATTACCAATCTTAGTTGCCTGCTCTCTATCACTAAGATAAGATTTAAACCAATCCAGCTCCAGACCCAAAATTCCAAAAGATGTAAGCTTTTGAATAAGAATGGCATGATTCACCGTATCGAATGCCTTTTTAGGTCAATAAAGACCCTCCAACAAAATGGCCAGCATCAATGTTCTGGAGGATGTATTCTGAAACATCGATCAAAGTGGTAAGTGTGGAATGTTTGGGTCTGAATCCGGATTGATGTGAAGAGAGCAGATTATGTTGACTTAATGGGCATACAACTGATTATGAATTAGGCGTTCAAAAGTTTTCATTACAACAGGAATAACAGAAATTGGTTGGTTATAAGAATGAAACATGTCTTTTCCAAAAATTAGAATGCATTAACTGAAATTAGTTTTAGTACAAGTCTTTGGGCTTGATTGTCACAGCATACAAAAAACACCCTAAAACGCATGTTTTTGGCCCTTATTTCCAAAAATTGGCCAAATATTAAAATTTGACTTTTATTGCCAGTTAGGACTAACTAAAGGATTAGGATTTAACTATTTTTCATTTGGCAAAACAGGATAATATTTTTTTAATCCCAAAAATATAGTTCTGTATTTTTCTGGAATGGGGAGTAGGTGTGCTTAGGGAGCAAATCAAAACTCGGCAGCCTAAGGGTTGTTTGATGTGATCATTCATTAAAGTTTCTAACAAAACAGTATAATGTTCCATTCTAGACCTGCACAACAGCTATCACACAAACATACACACCCGCATACACATTAGGAAACGAATTTGGAGAAAACCTTCTGTTAATAAAATACTATGCTGAGCCACCAGCCTGGGTGGCTCACGCTCCAGTAATTTCAGATGATTGAGCTCAGTAATACCGGGTGTCCCAAAAAAAGGTTACATGTAGATTTTTGAAAATAAACTAAGTTAATGTTAACAAATATAAATATACTTTTCATGACATAATGTACCCTCTACTAGCACCCCTGTGAATGTCAAGTTCACAGCCTACGTATTTGTACGCATTCCACGCATTCCTGAGCAAGCTCTTTACGTGACATAATGCAAGACATAATGCATCTCTCGGATGTCACATCCGTCGTGCATTTGGCGGGGCACTTGAGTAGGCCCAGCTATAGCATGCTATAGCATATGGTAGATGCAGTATTTTATTCCGATAAACAAGAGTAAAACTTCAGTTTTATTTCAAGAGTTCAGTCAGAAATGTAAAAACAAACATCAGCTATTTCAAGTCATCAAAATCCAAACAAGGCCTAAATGCAAAAGATTATTAATTTCGCTCTGTTGATGACAGGAGGTACAGCGTGCAGAACTTTCACTTGTTCTTCTTTAATGACCACCTTCCTTTATTTGCTACCACCAAGAGTCAAAAAGTTCTAAAACTGATTTATTTTCAATGTACAATATTTAATCTTTCAATTTGTTTCTTTTGTGCATTAAGTTCAACAATGAAAACAAGGGAAACATAAAAGTAATACAGAAGAAATTTGAAAACAAAGATGTGCTTGTATTCAACTTTCGCTGTGCGATATTTTGATGGTTAGCCACTCTTGACACCCCTGTCATCTTGCGCTCATAAGTTAAGTTGCTTTTAAGATACGGAATTGAAACTTGGCAGACAGTTACAGGAAGGATCCATAAATAATATCTGAAAAAATGACATTGTTTTGTTATACCATCACGAAATGCAGTTCATTTTCTACATGTAACCTTTTTATGGGACACCTTGTACATCAAAGAATGTCTTCCAATTCATATAAACAAATAGATAATCAGCTTATCGGATTAAAAGCTTATTAGAGGGAAGGTCTTGCTGCTCAGCGAGTGTTTGTAATTATCAGGTTTTCTCCAAATTCATTCTCTAATGAGTAATGCTTAAAGGCCCTTTCAGTGATTTCACAGGAACATTAAAAAAATGGAAATTTGTCAGAGTTGCTCAGAAATAAAGAATAAGTCTACAGAATTTCATTAAACCACTTTTCCCTGAATACATCGACAAATTAGTCAAAAACTGAAGTTTTAGAAAGGTTTTCTACTTCAACTCAGATCGACTCGAGAAAATCGAGATTTTCGTACAGTGCGCCACCAATCGACTGAAAAACTTCTAGTCCAGTGTTTCTAACACGGGGAAGTAGAGTCTAAATTGATTTAAAACAGACGCTTAATTTTTGTAGTAGAAAACAAAATAAGCAATTAAAGGTCACCGAGGCAAACTAACGGTCAATTCAAATATGAAAAACAGTTAAAATTGTGTATTTTGTTTAAAATAGTAGCTACTGATGTAATAAGTAGTAGAAACAATACGCAACGCGTGTTGGTACGTGGAGAGGGAGCTTCTTTCGATCTCGAGTCGGACTTTTTGTACTGTCAGTATCAAAAGTCCAGAATCATGCAAATGCTTTATTTTGTTTAAAATACACGGCTTTCGACCGAACCACTAGCAGGCTATGTTAGCACATATATGCCAATTACAAAGGTACCAAAATCTGAATTTTGATGATTTTTACGATCGTCCGGATGAGCAAATCACTGAATGGGCCTTTAACAGTTGGTTAAGCTTACCGGTTGTGGTGGTAGCTGTCGCCGATAAATCATCGTAAGTCTTGCTCACAGTCTCGGCCTCGCACACATTTAAACTAAGTGTTATACCAGATAAAATTATATACTTTATAATAAATTTA
Organism: Amphiura filiformis; assembly: GCF_039555335.1. Lineage (NCBI taxonomy): Eukaryota > Metazoa > Echinodermata > Ophiuroidea > Amphilepidida > Amphiuridae > Amphiura > Amphiura filiformis. Next base: position 11,609,866 of record NC_092646.1, on the reverse strand, counting down.
CTACCTTCAAATGTCTCCAATAGATCTTGAAGACCCCTATCCACAGCTTTGCAGCAAGCCACTCATCGGCCATCTTGTTTTCTGCAATGCATATTGCCCAACACAATGACCAATCACAGTTCACAAAGGAACACCATGTGACCATGGGTGGGCAAAACCATACTTTGCCCAACTTTATTGGCGGGAAAAGTATGTTCTTTACCAAGGTTATACCATATTGAGAGGTTTGACCAACCATGTATTAAACTGTATTTTGCCCAACTTCAAGAATCTTAACCATTGTTGGGCATTTTTTAACCAACTAATATCTGCCCATTCATTTTTTATCCAATGTTCTGAGAGTGTACAACCCAAGGGTGTGATTGAGTAGCCGTAAGCATAAAAGGCACACATTAGCCGTCGATGTACAGTTCGTTATCACCCACTGACTTTAGGTGCTTCATTTTAGTAGTATTAGTATTAGTATTAGTCAGACTTGTAGTATTGGGACCCGTCATGAGTACGGGTACGGGTACGGGTCCGGGACCATGAGTACGGGTACGGGTACGGGTCCCAAGCCATGGGTACGGGTACGGGTCCCAGGTCATGGGTACGGGTACGGGTACGGGTACGGGTCCCAGTCCATGAGTACGGGTACGGGTACGGGTCCAAAGTCAAATTAGGGTATGAGTACGGGTACGGGTACGAGTCCGAAGCCACGGGTACGAGTACGGGTACGGGTACGGAAATTGGGACTCGAGTACGGGTACGGGTACGGGTCCCAGTATGGGTGCGGGTACGGGCCATGGGTACGGGTATGGAAATTTGGACTTGTATGGGTTCAATTATGGGTATGAGTATAAATAAATAAATTAAACATGTACAAAAAGACATTAAATATTGGTGGTCATAGTGAATCTAGCCTAAATGTGGCATATTTTGGGATGCAAGTGACAAAAACTATGTCTATGTACGGACACCCAGACTGTGCAATACTAATTTCAACATACTTTAGTATATTTAGCAGTGATGTAGCTTTCAAGTCTGGACTCTGACTCAAGTCCACTTTTTGCTGGACTCAGACTCGGCTCAGAATTGAACATTAAAAGCTCTGTCAAAAAATAGGACTCGGGCTCGAAGTCGACCCCAGTCCGATTCCAGTCCAATCAATCCATGTACAATGTGGAAAATTTATTTATCTTAAAACATCAATTGGAATTAAATTAATTGTCAATTTTCCAAGCTAGTACTTTCATGCACATACACAATACACATCCAACAGATTATCCATTAGCTTAATCATTATAATTATTACCATTAATTATGCACATCTGGATAATTATATCCATGTTTTATTAATATTTTAAAACTCCTTTAATATCTTATCAAATCCCAAATTCCTGTATGGTAAGGACCTCTCTATTCATTTGTCTCAGATGCACTAGCCCAAGCCTGGCACAAGAAGTATGTACACTGTGAGCTCATGTGGCTGGCAGAAATGTCACACCAGTCACATTTATCATTAGTTATACATGTGTGCAGCATGCAAGTAGTGGAGTGTATTTGAATGGAAAATATCAAAATGATTAATAAAAGCTAAAATAATGATAGTTTAACATGATAACTTGAAATTCATCACAAAAGAAAAAATCTTGAAATGTTTTCCCAGTTTGCTGGGTCTTTTTCTGTATTGATCGGTCATTGTGTGAATGAGACATGTACATGTAGAATACATGTCATGGGTATGGGTGGCAGTGTGCACAGGTTGCTACATTGTAGATCTACATGATGTGCAGCATCCATGTTCATTTTGTGTAGCCAGGGCTGGATTTATCTTTTTCAGGGCCCTGGACCAGGCTTAAGGCTAAAATAAATTTAAGGGCATTTGCTATAGCTTTTCATTTACTCCCCATCCAACCCCATCCATGATGTAGGGCTAACCTATTTGTTTTAATTATGAATTTATTATCAGAGGACTCACAGTGGGATTCATGAGTGGAGTTAACATGCATCTGGGAAGTGAGAGTATTCTATTCTCACTTTCCTGCATTTTTGTAACCATGTACTGTATGGTACCCGTACCCATGGGTACGGGTACGGGTCCCTGACCATGAGTACGGGTACGGGTACGGGTCCCAGGCCATGGGTACGGGTACGGGTACGGGTCCCAGGCCATGGGTACGGGTACGGGTACGGGTCCCAGTCCATGAGTACGGGTACGGGTACGGGTACGAAGTCAAAGTACGGCATGAGTACGGGTACGGGTACGGGTCCGAAGCCACGGGTACGAGTACGGGTACGGGTACGGAAATTGGGACTCGAGTACGGGTACGGGTACGAGTACGGGTACGGGTACTACAAGTCTGGTATTAGTATTAGTATTAGTATTAGTATTAGTATTAGTATTTAGTATTAGTATTAGTATTAGATTTGGTATTATTGGTGTTGTTGTTATTAATTTTCTGCAGTATTCTACACCAGGGATGGCTGTCTGGCAGATCGAGGACTAACTTTTGGAGACCCAGATCTTAACTGCACCAAAAAGGCAACCTCTAGTAAAGATTACGGACAATTTGTGATAGAAACCGATGGTCAAATACTGCCTTGGGCTGTGCAGCAGGTCCAGCATTACAAGATTGATCTTGTTCAAGATGTGTCTGTCTACTCCCGTCAAGGCGATTTAGATTACATCCCGATTGAAACTGTTGATGACTGTGAAGTGGAAGGTGACGAGGTCTTTTCAGTCTTCTCAAGACCTCAGAACAACCGGGATTATCTGGATACTTCAGACCCTCAAGACGGGTTTGAAGTTAAGATTGTGGATAATGATGGTAAATCAATTCTCGAGTTTCACAATACGATGCGCCGCAGCGGTTGCTTTTGGCAGTCAAATGTTCGACTCCAGAGTCGACATCGCCGTTCTAGCTGATTGAATTTTCACGCGAATGTGATAATAAATATGTTGAAAACAGCTCCACGAAGGATTCCCTGTGATCAATAGATAGAAAATGGATCTAGTATAGTTGTAAATTGTTGTTTTAGTGTGCATTCGCATGTACCATCATTATAATGACATTTAAACACACAATGATGCATGTACCTGTATTGTATTCGTATTACGCGGGCTTTGGATGTCGACTCATTTTCCCATGATGCACTGCGTATCTTGGCCTCGACCCAGCGACCGTTGGAGGCGCATAGTATTGTGAAACGCAAGAATTAACGCTTTATAAGTCAACCAATTTTTGATGTATATAAAATTGGCTTCATTATTAACTAAATGCAAACTATAGATGGCGATATTTATCCTAAATCATATTTCTCTATTTGCAAGGGGTAGGTGATTAATACTGTCATTAAAACACCTGGCATAGGTGAAACAAGCAACAAGGAAATTTTATAAACATAATTTATCAAACAATAAAAGGAATTATTTGTATTAAAAGCTTGAAAGAGTAATTTCCAGTACCTAAATAACGCCACCAATTTTGTCATTAATAGATACATTTTATATCCGAAAAAGCTTTAAAAATGATATAAAGTGAATAATTTTGTAAAAAATGGGAAATTAAAGTTGAGAATGACTCAAAAGCATCTGTTTACATTAGCATGATATCACTTTTAGCTGTTTCAGTCTAAATTTTGGTTGTACATGATGTTTTGTTTGAAAAACTAATATATGATCCCATAGCGTTTTCAAAGGCATAAGAGTAAACAAAAATCAATACTAAATACTGTATTTAAGTAGTATAATGGTATTATGATTAATATGAAGTCGCATATATCGAATAGTGGAACAGGAAATTGAATAGTTGGCTAATGGCGAACACCTTTTCTCTTGGGCTTCTAAATACAACAGACAAACATGAATTAAAAACCACAAAGTACGGATGAAGTTCTACAACGTGTCAAATATTTATTGACAAAGCACATTCACCTGGGGACTCATGGCCTCAAAATGGCCGCGTTCGCGCTGACATCCTCTTGGACGGCATTAAAATGAGCGAAAAGAATAATGTCCATTATTTAATGCACCTTAAGGGTATACGATGTATAGTTGGTCGAAGCAGCAGAAAAAAAGTAGTTCATAGTATCTTGCGAATGGTAGTGAGCTTTAGCAAAAATTGCATCTCTCAATTAGAATTCAAATATCACTGATATACATTTGTAGGTCCTGTGGTTCTTGAGTTATGTTGTAAAGAGGGCTGAAACTTTTGTAAAACGTACATAAATCATTAAAAAATAATAAATTAAGCAAGTTTTCAAAGTATATATATGATTTGTATAATGAACTTTTGCAAAACACCAAAGTGTTATTTTTCAATAATGTATTGATTTAGATAATGAAATCGATTTTTGGCTGCTTCGACCAACAATACCTCGTATATCCTTAAATGTATAGATACATATGGAATAATAATATAAACTTTTATAGCCACATGTCAAGTCACGTTCAGCACTCAATAATGACATTTTATGTCGGGTAATTGCGAACATGTGTAATGTATGTTTGCAAAAATGTTTAGCTTCAACATGTTGAATTCCCTTTCAGATGAATTTTGCTTTATATCTGAACACATTGACGTCGTAGAGGGCGCCGACGGCGTCATAAGTCTGCCATTGAAAGTAAAACGAACCGGTGTTCTTGCAGCTAAAACCATACGTAAGACAAAAAAAAATTTTTTGTATTGGATAAAAGTACTGTGAGTTACAGCCATACTATAACATTTTCATGAAAAATAGATTAGCATTTCTTTGCAATAAAATGTTAGCTTTTACTGTCAGATATATCCCCTTTTATTTTTGATCCGAACAACAAAGGCGAAGCAAAGAAAATTGAATTTACCACTAGCGCCGATGTCGCCAATACGTATCACTCCTTCGGTCGTGTTATGGTACGATCCCCGGGGTACGATCGTTTGTTGTGTACATCACCATCCCGCACGCCATGTACGTACTGTTATGAACATCGTGTATGTGTTCGACTAGTAATTCCATCGTAATAATAAAACGACGGCTCCTGCGTTTTATTCAAAATCTCGGATTTTGACAAAACAGCACTTAGAGTCTTGATTTTTGCAGGGTATGTTGTTTTAATAAAGTACAATATAATCGTGTGAAAAAAGAGTTTTGACAAATATTGAGGGTGTCAACCTCAGGAATGTTATAATATGGCTTTAATTGATTTCCTGTTATAACTCCATGGTTTTGTGTCCTCGTCCGCTTGATTCATCATTACCTATCTTTTTCACCACATCATGTTACCTTTCAGAATACTCAACAATCGCTTTAACGGCAACTTCTTCGGATGATTTCATCCCCGTAAGTCTCAGTAATATCATCTTCGGTATGGGGTCCGAAGAGGAGACTGTGCAACTTACCATCAAGTGTGACGGTGAAGTAGAAGGACCGGAGATGTTTGCTGTCGATCTCTACCATCCTACTGATCCCGACCCATCTGTATGTACTGGAAAAATTTGTCGTCCTGGTAGAGCATTTGTTACAATACACGATCATCAAAAGTGTGAGTTAATTTTTACTATGATAATAATTATGTTTTGTTTAACCAGTCGTCTTAGGGCATTTAAATAAAGGCAGTTAATTTAATGCCCACATGACCAGATGGGCACTGACATTACAGCGTCTTGACAGTATGTCTGGAAAGGTGACCTTTGGCACAGCGGGTGGTCTTCCTGTGTATTTCAATTGGAAACGCGGGATGCATGTCCGAATTTTCTAGCAAATTTGTCATTTTTTTGCAACTTTGTAGTATTATTGTATTTAAAGAGTTTCCGTCGATAACTTTTTTCCGTCGATCAAAACTTTCAAAATCTAGTTCTTGAAAACATACTTAAAAAAAACAGAATCCCCTATGTATAATTAAGATGCCTTTTAAATTTTCAGCAATTTTGATGATATTTATATCTCTTAGCATTGTAGCACATCTACTGATCACTTAGCGGTCTTGGTATGGCGGCGCCAGTGGATCACATGCATGGGCATTAAATTCAGTGCCTTTAATTTAATACTCTATTGTAACTGTTAACAGTGGCGTATAGTAGAATGACCTCCATCCTCTGTTAAATACTAATTGCGACTCGTCGATATCTAATGCAAAATTAATGCCAGTAGAGTAAAAAGAGTATAATGATGGCAAAATGCAAAAAGTATACATTTCGAAAAATGCAATTAGGTTAAAAAGTATGAGGTATTTGGTCAAAATAATGATCGGTAGTAATTTTTGTGAGCCGAGTAAAAATGCGGTTGCCCAAAATCAATTAAAATCGAAGGAACATGAAAATCACACGTTTAACCACTTTTTTTGCGGTAATTAACAGTCTTAGTCTTCCACATGGCCACCAGGGCATGGCAACCATTCCTCTGTATGCAGTTATCAGCTCTCCTCAACATGTCATTCACACCACGCCTATTTGAGAGGTCTGTCCTGCCTGGGGATGTCAACTTGTGCAATTATGTATCTCTAGAGTTCATCAAGGTCTGCAGGTCGGAGGACTTGTCAAAACCTTTGCTTTTAGATACATACAAACTACGCTTAATATAGCGCATTTCCAAAATTGAGCAATGCGCTTTTATACATGCAACTAAAATAAATAAAACAGAAACTATAATGACCACAGCAATGCAGAAAAAAGGGAAACATATGAAATGAAAAACAACATAATACAAATGAGTTTTTAAACTGGCTTTAAAGGCACTAACAGTGGGAGATGAACGGATGGTTATAGGAAGGTCATTCCACCATTTGGGACCACAGACACTGAAAGCTCCGCTGAACCTCCTGTTGTATTTTGGAGTCGCAAGACGGTTTACATCCAGATCTGAGCGGAGACCTTGTCCTAATGGTTTGTGAATTGTGATGCTATTTGTAGTCAGGAGCCAGATTGTCAACAGTCTTGAAAGCATACAGGAGAACTTTGAAAATGATGCGCTTGTTAACGGGCAACCAGTGAAGTACGTATGTCTAATAAGAATGCAGCTGAGTGGCGACGCGGGAGTTGGAAGATTATGCGAGCAGCTTTGTTTTGTAAACGTTGAAGGCGTGTAATGTCACCAGCCTTGCATCCGGCGAGCAGTGCATTGGCGTAGTCAAATTTGAACAACAAAATAAGGGCTCTTACTGCACTGCTAGAGGCATCTTGGTCAATGTAAAAACGTATACGTGATATGTTCCACAAAATAAAGTTGTAGAGGATGGAACAATTTCAGTGGCTCCAATGCACACCGTAGTGCCAGACAGAAGTTATGTGATGATGCTGCAATGAAGATTTGGTTTTTGAATTGTTCAGTTTGAACTTATTTAGTGTCATCCAAGAATGAATCTCTTTGCAGATGACAGTTTAAACAGAGAACATGCAGCATCATGGGATTGAAAACAAGGTACAATTATTGAACATCATCAGCGTATATGTGATACATTATACCGTAATGCCGAATGATGGTATCGACATATTGGGAATAAGCAGTAAATGCCCTATGACCAATAGTTGATCCTTGTGGGACACCATAACACAGTCCAAACACATCCGACATCGACCCACTTACATTAACTTGAAATATACGACCAGTCATATACGACCTAAACAATTGAAGAGCTGTGCCTTTGATACCAAAGTGATGTTCAGACCTATGAAACAGAATGTCGTGATTAATGGTATCAAAGGCAGCAGACAAATCTAACAGAATCAAGAAGGCAGCTTGATTATCATCCAGGGCACGTGCGATGTCATCTTTTACTTTGAGCAGAGCAGTCTCGGTACTATGTTTGTGCTTATATGCAGACTGGAAGATTTCATCAAGATCGTTCTGTTCAATGTGCTGATTAAACTGGGTGATCACTGCCTTCTCGATTATCTTTCCAATGAAACTTATATTGATAGCCCCACAAGAAAACTTATATCATGGGCTATTTTAACGTGCCCCCTGGCACGTTTGTGCAGTGAGATTAAAAATCCGTGCAGTGAGAATTAAAAATCCGTGCTTAGAATATTTCTATGCCATTCGACAAACTCAATAGGGATGCTTTACATAGCATCTACCGTTTGGTCATTTTCAGATAAAATGTCAAAAGTTTTGCGCTGACCGCGCTCAACACTGCAGTACCCCTTTTCTCATGTTTCTAGAAAATTTTCACAGGTCTCATGCATATTATAGACATAGTTTGCTAACCACTAGTATCATCAACCCCCCCCCTCCTCACGCCTTGCTCACGATAGTTACAATCAAAACAAGTTCTGGCAACTTTCCATTCGTCAACGTGCGTGGTAAATGGCGATCGCAACAAAAAGGCATAGGCAAAGATTCCTTGTGGAGGAGGGAAGAATCTACCAAAAAAATTATAAGGGGGCAGGGTACATACAATCATCCCCATGTCGACGTAACGCCTCTATGTGGGTTTCTGTCCGAATTAACCTCATTTTGCCATTTGTAGTGCCCATTTTTGCGCTCTTCATGCGAATTATTCCACATTTGCACCATATTTTACCATTTTAGCTTTAATATATATAGCAAAATGTTCGCGCGCTTCCTGTGCATTTGTACAATAAACTTAGTATGTGATTTTATGTCGTCAAAAGGTGCGGGATTCACTGTACTTTAAGACATACTTCCAACCCCATAGGCGGGGTATATTTGAGGAGAACGTGGAATTGCAGCATAGTTACAATTTTTTGCTATTTCTGATTCTCTGACGTGACATGTCCTGACATAAAATCCGACTGATGCCACTTTGTCATCACGGAGCTATTTAAAATATGACGAAATATCATCCATTTCCTCAGGTGTATTTCCCAGCCCAGAAACATGCCGTCATAAACCCCCTTATCAAAAAGCAGTCTTTGAACCAGAGTGAACTGAAAAGCTACCGACCGGTTGCAAACATACCTTTCCTCTCAAAGTTGATAGAGAAACATGTTGTCAACAACATCAACAACCACATGTTCAAACATCATCTTGGTGAAGAACTGCAATCTGCCTATATGCGTGGCCATAGCACCGAAACGGCACTGTTGAAAGTGAAGGATGAGATTATGAGACATGTGTACAACCAGAAAGGAGTTTTCCTTGTCTTACTCGATCTCAGTGCGGCTTTCGATACGGTGAACCACGACCTTCTGCTGAGTAGAATGTCGCATGAGATCGGGGTGACTGGGATTGCTCTTGACTGGTTGAGGTCCTATTTTACTGGTAGAACAACAACTGTTGTGATTGATGGTGTCTACTCAATGGCAAAGACCATGGACTATGGACTACCTCAGGGCTCAATTTTGGGCCCCCGAGGTTTCACAGTGTATACAATTCCAATATGCAGGATCATCAAAAACCACTAGCTTTCATACCACATGTACGCGGACGATAAACAGATTTTCTGTAGTTTTGAGCCATCTAACCCATCATCAATTGAAACCGCTTTGTCATCAATAACATCTTGTATCAAAGAAATCAGAACATGGATGACATTTAATTTCTTGAAATTAAACAACGACAAAACGGAATTCTTGGTTATACCATCACCTCACTTCAAACGCCAGATGCCTGATATATGCTTTCACATTGGAGATGACATCGTCCACCCCTCCACTAGTGTCAGGAACCTGGGCGTTATCTTTGATGATGTTATGAGTATATCACTTACGCAATATTACTCGGATCCGTCGTTTTCTTGATAATGAAACATGCACCCATGTTGTTCGATCTCTTGTGCTGTCACGTCTAGACTATGGGAATGTACTATTAGCAGGAACTAATGCAACTTACATCATGACATTACAACGCTTGCAGAACTGGAGTGCAAAATTAATTTTCTCTGCTTCAAGTATGACCATGCCAGCCAGTATTTGCAAGAACTTCATTGGCTCCCTGTGAAGCAGAGAATTTTATATGCTCTAAGATCATGCTCTATGAGTTCAAATGTCTGCATGGATATGGACCAAATTATCTCATTGAATCAATTTCATTGTACAACCAAACTCGTCTCGGCTTGCGTTCTGCAACAGACACTACACGTCTGTACCAAAATTCAACCCTAAAGGCCTGCAATCAGCTTTCGACAAGAGTTTTTTCTCACCGCACCTGCACTCTGGAACTCACTTCCATCTGAACTCCGTACTGCTGTTTCTCTGCCAAGTTTCAAGAAAGGTCTCAAAACCTTCCTGTTCCCACAATAATCTGGTGGCTTTGTTTCAGTTTGCTGTTTTATTTTGCCTTTCAAATATTTTGTGTTCCATCTTGGCGCCGTGGTCTTTATGAAATGGCGGCCCTATAAATGCCTTGTATGTAATGTAATGTAATGTAATGTAATGTAATGTAATGTAATGTAATGTAATGTAATGTAATGTAATGTAATGTAATGTAATGTAAGGTAATGTAATGACTATAATGGCTGAAATTGATCCAAAATTGAGAAAATGGTAATTGGTTTCTATTAAATGCATTATTTTTTTCGGAGTTTTAGTACCACATCTACTCCAAGTAGATATCAAACATCAAATAGCATTAAAATGCTTAGGAACCCCATTTTAGACCTAAAATTTGGTAAAAAGTACCCACAATGTGTACTGATAGCTTCTTACTAGTTTAGTAGCAATTTGGTACTGTTTCTGACTCACTGGCGTAGCCTGATGAAGTTTTGAGCTTTGGTTACTTTGTCATCATTGAAAAATATCTCATAATTATTACTCAAATTGACCTAAAAGTGGGAAAATGATAATACAATCATATTGCCTTCCATATTTTTCTCGTTTTGGTGTCATGAATTTACTCTTTGTAGATACCAGTCGATAAATGACATTCACATGTTTACAAAATTCTTTTTTGTGCACCCAAATGACCAAAAATAACCCAAAAGACATATAGGACCTATATGTTAAAAATGTATGTTAAAAATTTATTTAAAACATGTAAGTTGGTTGTCTTTGATACTTTTTCGGCCTATGCTAATTCAAATAAACATCTCAAAAAATGTAACTAACCCCCTTAAATAATGGCCATTATTCAAGCACGGGCTATTGTATTTCGTTATAAACATATGCTATAAACGCGTTTTGGTTTTGGTCAAAACTTTTTAATAACATCTAAATGTCGGGTTATGGTCATGAAAACGATTTTAAGATGTTTGATATAAACATAGTAAAAAAAAAGCAAAAACTATATGGTTTGTCATGGTTTAACAATACATAAGCAGTAGAGCCATTTTCAGTGAAAATAGTGTGTGTGTGTGTGTGTGTGAGAGAGAGAGAGAAAAACAGCCTAACGCCTTGAACCCAGGCTAAAAGTAGGTTACCTTCCTTTTTTCAGGATCTAGATCTTTTGTGCACAAATCCATGTATTCTTCCCCGATGTGACTATGCGTGGTTTGGAAGCACAATGGTTGTGATTATGTTGTCAGTAATAAACCCCTCTACAGAAGAAAGTTCTTACTGTTTGAGTGGTCATAAAATAAAATAATTTTTAACACAATGGATTAAACCATAGATAGTGATCTCCTTCGACTTTTTCTATGATTATTGATTTTTAAAAATTCAAAACTGGAGGGGGAACCTCCCTCCACCCCTCCCCGCAAGCTCGTCACAGCTGGTTGATCATCGAGACTTTACATTCGCCAACGTGCAGTGACTTTTTCCTCCTAAAATAGCCCCTGACTTATATAGATAGCCGACAAGAAGAAATTCAGATACATAGATCAGGAGATATTAGGGGCTATTCAATTCCACTTGGTGCTTCAATCACACCTTTAATCACAGGTGTTCTGTCAATTACTGTAAGGAAAGTGGTGAAACTAGGATTAAGTTTTATGTTATTTTAATTGACTTCGCGCAACTGCAATTTTACACGGCTCACAACAATAGCCACTGCGTCCTTATTAATGGTCACACGCCAGTGATTTTACAGTTGTGAGAGGATAAGATGTTGATTTAGCTATAAACTAAATTATTTTAACCAACACCTCATACTTTTTAATCCAGTGGTATTTTTCGAACTGTATACTTTATTTTTGATACACGCCTTTCAACACAAACTACTGATGTGCTGCTAACTTAGTCATGACACCATGTATTGGTGCTTCAGTTACATAACCTACCTTCTAACCTTCAATTGATAAAACGGTTTCGATTTTTTAAAGCTCTGTTCTCTTTCAAATATCACGATTATGCTGTAACTGAGCCACTACAAGGGGAGACGGAAACGATAACTTTAAATGTAGTAAGACGTGGAGACATTAGTAGACAATCAACAATCGGTAACTATAATACCTGTTGCCTTTAATAAGATAAAAAAAAGACAGAAGCCACTTTTAAATGTGCCCCAAATAGGGGTACCATGATGGTACCCTGAGTTTCGATTGACACTATGCCATTGTTTCTCTAAAAGTTTATTATCTAATTGGGCTATTCCAGATATTAATGGCACCCCCCCCCCCTTAAAGAAGACATGTAAGTTTGTACCATAAATATTTGGGAATTCCCAGACCAAAATTCTTTCCAAAAAAATGGGAATTCCCATTTTGACAATAAAATGATTACAAAATTGGGAATTCCAAGTGTCCCTAAAGAAGACAGGCAAATATTTGCCAAAATGTTTGGAATTCCCAAACCTAAAATTAAAAGGTGTCTTTTCTTGGGAATTCCCATGTCTTCTTTAGGGTTGTGAAATGTTTTGGGGGGAATTCTCAGAGCAAAAAATGGTGAAAACTTTTGGGAATCCCATGTCTTCTTTAGAGGAGGTGCCTTAAATTTCTGTAATAGCCCATTGCGTGATTTTCTTCGGAAGCTTGGTCATGAATATAGTGACCGGAGAATTTATTATGACCCCCTTATCGCGGGTTGATACTTTTAATGACCCACTATCTCTGCATGGTCGGAAACGTTTATGACCCCCCCTCATACACGTACCAAAACCAAATTATTCAAAAAGGTCAATAAATGTGTCTCCTGTTGGAAAGGTGCGCGTATAGGCTACACTCTTAAAAATACCTAGTCGTTTTTTCGACTAGAAATCCTAGTCAAAATAACCACGGTGATGAGTCGTAGTGTTCCTCTCTTAGCGCGAAGCGGACAAGAGATGATGATCTCCAAGTACAAAGAATGCGCAATAATTTTATGACTCTCTCCATATTTGGAGCAAAAATATGGCTCTCCTCATTTTTGGTATGACCCTCCACCTTCCGTAGAAAATACCTATCTGTGATATATCCTTCTGGAGTTATAAGCAAAAAGGTCAACGGTCACGGTTTGACCTCCAAAGGGGTCAAAACCTGAAAAATGGTCCGATCTTCACCAAATAGTCTAAAATTGTTCAACATAAAAAATCCATGCAGAAAAATAATAGTTTGTATTGTGTATGATGTTTCCTTACTTGGGTAACCATGGTAACATAGCAAAAAGGCCAGGTCTATATATGATTCAATGCCCATTGGCCTTTGTCACCACGTTACCATAGTAACGAAACATCCTAGCTATGGCAAACTATTCTGTTTTTTAATTGTTTATAGAAAACGAAAACTTTGAGACTATTTTCATACAAATGGGAGTATTTTTCAGGTTTTGACCCTGTGGACTGTGGAGGTCAAATGGTGACCTTTGACCTTTCTGCTTATAACTCCAGAAGGGAATGTCTCAGATAGGTAAAAGTATACTTTTTCTGGATCGCCAAGACAAGAGGAATAATATTTGGAAAACTTGTCAACAGCATTTGAGCAATTTTAATTTTGACCTGTGTGTGATCTTTGACCCGCCATATCTCAAAATGCTCAATGCTGACAGAGTTCCAGTAAACTTATTTTTGAAGTTGGTGGTTTTGAGAAGCAATATCCATCAAAAACAAAACTATGGACACCAAAACAACGTCATACCCACTGGCAGCCGGACTATCATGCTCTTTCCCATGTCTGCCTTTACACTATCCGAATTACCACTATTTTATTATCATATTTTCTTTTCTTTAGTTCTTTCCTTACGAGAAATAAGTGCTCAGGATGGTTATGATTATACACCTCCAACATCGTTGTCGCTCAACTTTGCTCAAGACGAAACCACTAAGGAGGTCTCTATTGATATCAACTCTGATAATTCTGAAGAAGATCCTGAAACTTTGGAACTATCCATTGATGAAGTATCTGGCAAGAACGACGTTATCAGTAAACCCTGCACGACTGTTGTCACTATATACGATAGAAGTAGGAGAAGTAAGTTGTCAATATTTTTGTGGCATTTAAGCAATTATTAAATGACGTCACTTTAAGTTAGTGGTTGTAATAACATGATTACACGTTGATATTTGTAATGTAATTTCATACAACTAGTCCAAATATTTCCACTTACTTGCACACTTTTCGGAAACTCACAGTTTCCTTTATCGATGCTATTGATGCAGTGATGATCTGTGTGCAGCTGATGATTTTTGCTGCTTAGCAACCGAGTTGCCAGTTGATTTTTCTTCAGTTAACAGATCGTCAAAGACGTAACTCAAGTTGTATTGCCCCTCGTTTCTGTTTATGGTTTTCCCCCGCTTTCTGGTGGTGATCGCCTCCTGTGTTGCCTTCCGATATACCATTACCCCAACTGACCCATCATCACGGCGAACAATCAATGTGTCCAAAAATGGGATCTTACCATCTACTTCTTTCTCAAAGGTGAATTTGATGAGTCAGTTTCGTCAGCTTGACTCAGGTGGTCGGTGAGATTATTAACTTCATCCTTGCACACAATTTCCAAGATATCATCCACATGGGCAATACAACTTGATCACGTCTTTGACGATCTGTTAACTGAAGAAAAATCAACTGGCAACTCGGTTGCTACGTAGCAAAAATCTCAGCTGTACACAGATCGTCACTGCAACAATAGCATCAATGAAGAAAACTGTGAGTTTCCGAAACGTCTGCAAGTAAGTGGAAATATTTGGACTATTTGTATGAAATTACAAATATCAGTTTACCATGAACAGTCCTGATGAATATCTTCAAGAATGATTCTACGTTATTTAAGTGACTATATTATTCAAGGTAAAAATAATTATCTAGTATGAAACAATAATATTTTGTTCTTTTTCTGTTATTATAGGAAGTTGTGTCGAGTTTGCAGCACCAGCCGATTATTCTGTCCTCGAGTCATCCCCCGAGGAGTCAACATCAGAAGTGAGGGTCACCATATGGCGATCGGGAAATCTAAAGGATGTTGTTGAGATTGGTAAATGTCTCATGACTTCTCTCTAGTCCGAAGGGTCGCTAGTCCGAAGGTTCTCTAATCTGAAGGGTCACTAGTCCGAAAACCAAATAATGTTTAAGTTAAAGGATGCTGTTAAGATTGGTAAATGTCTCGTGACTTCTCTCTAGTCCGAAGGGTTGCTAAGCCAAAGGTTCTCTAGTCCGAATATAGAATAAGGGTTAGGGTTATGGTTAGGGTTAGTGAGCCTTATTTAATATTCAGACTAGAGAACCTTATTTATTATTCGGACTAGCAAACCCTCGGACTAGAGCACCCAATATTTGGACTAGCGAATCTTTTTTAGAACTCGGACTAGGCCCTATAGCGAATGGTAAATTACGTGTTCGGACTAGAGAACCTTCGGACTAGAGAACCTGTCCCAAAACCGCTCAGATGATTCAGGAGATTGGACCTGGTTTCTAAATTTCAGAACAACACCACCTGGTTTGCAGGGCGCTAGCGGTTGAGTTTCCTGGCGTCGTCCATAGGGCTTCTCCTAAACTGTAAAATACAGGTAAAAGGCAATCTTTCACAAATAAAATATACTTTATTATTATTGCAGGTCTTACCACAGCTGATGTAGATGCCAAATCAAGGCAGGATTACAATGCGTTACAAAACTACCCAATTTCATTTGGATCAGGTCAGACCTCTGCCACTGTAATCATTACGATTGTCAACGACCAAAACAAAGAGACCGATGAATGCTTCCAATTGAGTCTTCACAAGCTGCCAAATGCTGTAGATAATGTGGATATCTGTTCAACGGATGCGACTGTGTTAATCAAAGATGATGACGGTAATAATTTCAATTCCTACCATGTATGATAATTTTTGTCCCTTCTCCTGAAAGCCATATTCAGAAACATTCTTTTACACCTTTGTGTGCTTAACTGCTTCGGGGTCTGTTCGATTGAATTTAGGTTTCATGTTTAACTTACTTAAATTAAGTACTTTCATTTTATTTCTTGTTTTTGTTTGCCTATTTACGTAATAAGAAAGAAAGAACAGTTTACCAACCCAAAGTGCTAAAATTAAACAAGACAACAAATAAACACAAATTCCGACCGGCACACAACCCAACTTGAAATAAAAGCAAGGGAATATGCTGGCATGGGAATCGAACCCACGATCTTCCGATCTCTAGACAGATGCTCTATCCATTAGGTTCGTGGGTTCGAATCCCATGCCGGCACATTCTATTGCTTTTTTTTTCAAGTTGGATTGTGTGCTCGGGATTTGTGTTTATTTGTTGTCTTGTCTAATTGTAACACTTCGGGTTGGTAAACTGTTATTTCTCTCTTATTAAATATATTCAGTTTCCTCTTGTAGCGAGCAATCGTTCCCCATTGTGTTTATATGTTCTTGTGCAGGATGCGTAGCCCAATTACCTACTTTATTTATTTACTTAATAATAATATTTCACATTACTTTACAGATCAGTTCTATTTTGAAGGAATATTTGCCAGAGTAGATGAGGGTCAATGCACTGCAATAAAAATCCTGAGATGCGGATACCTGGATAAAATATCTAAAATTCGTAAGTAGTCGTCATGGAATGCATGCAGTGAGGCCCGTATGTTGTAATTGGAAGTATAAACACCCCAGCAAACACAAAACGTTTTCGACATCATTCGCAAAAGGTTCTAAAAGGTTGTCAGAAAACGTTTAAATGTCGGGTTATATAAAGGGTATAAAACGTTTCAATAACATTAAAACACACTTTTTGATAACCTACTGCAAATATTTTAACATAATGTTATTTAAGTGTTGACAAAATATTTGGCAAAAATGTTTGCAAAAAATAGTTATACAATAACATTTTAAAAATATTTTAAAAATATTGTTGCAGTATGTTTTCATACAAAACGTTTTAAATCATTTTCATGACCTTTATATAACCCGACATTTAATGTTATTAAAACGTTTTACCTGAACCAAGGCCCAAAATATAACTTGTTTAAAATGTTTGAATAAACCATATTTTGAGGCTTGCACGTGAATGTGTGTTGAACGAGTGTGACAACCTTAACTCTGCGTATTGAACCGCTTGTTTGCGTCTTAAAAACAAAAATGGACCAAAATAAAATCGAATTTCTATGAGTTAAAAACGTTAAACAGGGTTATAAGCATGCCCAGATCGTGATTTCAGCAGCGGAACATGCGTGGAATAGAAACGTTACGTACACAGGTGGTGTTCGTTAAGGTACAGGTGGAGTGTTATACTTTGTCTGAAGTGGTCGGCCTTTGTCTCGAAACCATAAAATCACGGCGGAACAAAATCGCTATACCGTGCTGTTAATACGCCCTACTATCATGGCAATTCGAGATAGGCCGAGCAACTCAGGCTAAGCATACCATTTACACGATATGAGAGATCACAGAGTTTCTATTCTACACGTTTCTACGATTTGCGCATGATCAGTACCACATATGATATTGCTATTACAAGAAAATTCGATTTGTTGTCAGGTAAAACGCAGGTTTTGTTTCCAATACACTAACTGGAAATGCAATACACTAATTAGCGGCGATTGCTGTTTGCTGCGGATATATTTTACTGCATTTTATCCATAATGATTTTGAAATCGTTCATCAAAATTGTGATATATTCAACTGTTTGAGAATTACAATTATATAAAGGAACACGTGTAGGTGCTGTATAGAATATTAAATCACAAGTCTATAATACAATGTACATAATCCGACACACTGTGCCGCTTTCTTTATCTGCGTCAATAATAAAATATTGATTTCAATCGAATTGAATACACCTCTCCATTTTGAGTTTGTACTTCACCACTGAGCAATCTAGCGATCGATTTCTAGCCAATCAGATAGGACTTCTTTTCTTGCATTCGGTGAAATACAAATCGCCCGTCGCTCACCAACGGAGTATTAAGTTTATATTTATAATACGGGTGTCGACACTGTGTGACGCTGTGTGACGGTGTTTCGGACTGACAGGGAGACCCTGGCTGCCAGTGGATATGACGTTGTTTTGGTGTCCATAGTTTTGTTTTTGATGGATATTGCTTCCTTTTCAAGACCACCAACCTCAAAAATAAGTTAACTGTCAGCATTGAACATTTTGAGATATGACGGGTCAAAGTTCATACGGAGGTCAAAATTCAAACTGCTCAAATGCTGTTGAAAAGTTCCCCAAATCATTCCTCTTGTCATGGCGATCCAGAAAAAGTATACTCTGTGACACTCCCTTCTGGAGTTATAAGCAGAAAGGTCAAAGGTCACCATTTGACCTCCACAGGGGTCAAAACCTGTAAAATGCTCCGATTTCAATGAAAATAGTCTCAAATTTTTCGTCTTCTATAAACAAGTAAAAAAAGAATAGTTTGCCATAGCTAAGATGTTTCGTTACCATGGTAACGTGGTGACAAATGTCAATGTCCATTGAATCACATATAGACCTAGCCCTTTTTGCTATGTTGCTATGGTTATCCATGTAAGGAAACATCATACACAATACAAACTATTATTTTTTCTGCATGGATTTACTATGATGAACAATATGAGACTATTTTGGTGAAGATGGAGCATTTTTCAGGTTGTGACCCCTGTGGAGGTCATATCGTGACCTTTGACCTTTTGCTTATAACTCCAGTAGGGTATTATTTATTTATTCCTTCCTACTTTCCCTTCCAGTCGCCCTTGTGGCGTTAGAGTTAATAACCACTATCGAAACTCAATGTATAGGTCTCTATTAAAGTGACCACCAAATGTTTAGTCCAAACACTCCATAGAATGCAAATGCCTATAAAACGTTTCTGGACTATTGTACCGACTATTTAGATAATAATAAAATTTTGTTCAAAACGTATAATATTTTTCATGCGATGTTTTTTAACCATAATGTACCAAATGAGAGGGTCGCCTATTAACAAATCTAAATTTCATTTTTTTTTTCGGATTCACCCTAATCAACACTGGCATGAACACGACGGCGTGCGCATTCGCCATCCATTTTTTGCCATAGCTCAACCTGTCATCTTCAATGAACTAATCATGCAAACCCTAACCTTACTGAATACAGTTTGTCCACTCTGAAGTACAAAGTGACAACGCGTGTTGTGCGTCTCTGCTGCATGTAGGCTATGCGTGCCTTCAAAGTCGGCACAATGTGTGCGTCTGCGTCGCTACTTTGTACTTCAGAGTAGATTGACTGTAGTATATTTAGTCTTGAGGAACTACATATAGGGCGCCTCTCAACTGAACCACCCTCGTATTAGGATGTTTCTTCTGAAGATCCAATAGACATTTTTAAATCGAAGTTTTCCGATGACAGCTGCAATTTGTTTATGATGATCCAGTTTATAATATTTTGGGTCATCACGCAGCTGTTGGGCGAAGCACTTACGCTATAGTTTGATCAGCTCGTAATTGGCGAAATTGTTAGGCTTTTAAAACTACGCCGAAAAGTAGGCCCATGTTAAGAGTGATATTGTTGACATATGTGTTTAAGATTCACCCTAATCAACACTGGCATGAACACGACGGCGTGCGCATTCGCCATCCATTGTTTTTGCCCCAGCTCAACCTGTCATCTTCAATGAACTAATCATGCAAACCCTAACCTTACTGAATACAGTTTGTCCACTCTGAAGTACAAAGTGACAACGCGCGCGTAAACAGTGCGCAGTTGTGCGTCTCTGTTGCATGTAGGCTATGCGTGCCTTCAAAGTCGGCACAATGTGTGCGTCCTCGTCGCTACTTTGTACTTCAGAGTAGACTGACTGTAGTATATTTAGTCTTGGGGAACTACATATAGGGCGCCTCTCAACTGAACCACCCTCGCATTAGGATGTTTCTTTTCTTTTTTCGATTTTTAAATCGAAGTTTTCCGATGACAGCTGCAATTTGTTTATGATGATCCAGTATATAATATTTTGGGTCATCACGCAGCTGTTGGGCGAAGCACTTACGCTATAGTTTGATCAGCTCGTAATTGGCGAAATTGTTAGGCTTTTAAAACTACGCCGAAAAGTAGGCCCATGTTAAGAGTGATATTGTTGACATATCTGTTTAAGATTCACCCTAATCAACACTGGCATGAACACGACGGCGTGCGCATTCGCCATCCATTTTTTGCCCCAGCTCAACCTGTCATCTTCAATGAACTAATCATGCAAACCCTAACCTTACTGAATACAGTTTGTCCACTCTGAAGTACAAAGTGACAACGCGCGCGTAAACAGTGCGCAGTTGTGCGTCTCTGCTGCATGTAGGCTATGCGTGCCTTCAAAGTCGGCACAATGTGTGCGTCCGCGTCGCTACTTTGTACTTCAGAGTAGACTGACTGTAGTATATTTAGTCTTGGGGAACTACATATAGGGCGCCTCTCAACTGAACCACCCTCTTATTAGGATGTTTCTTTTTTTTTTCGATTTTTAAATCGAAGTTTTCCGATGACAGCTGCAATTTGTTTATGATGATCCAGTACATAATATTTTGGGTCATCACGCAGCTGTTGGGCGAAGCACTTACGCTATAGTTTGATCAGCTCGTAATTGGCGAAATTGTTAGGCTTTTAAAACTACGCCGAAACTTGGCTCATGTTAAGAGTGATATTGTTGACATATCTGTTTAATATTGTGCGTGTTAAAGAAAATATACAACGTATAGGACTTGAATGAATAATTTGTGATACTCTTCTGTTGTCACAAGACAATTATCGAAATAAAATATATAGATCCACGATGTTATAAGGCCCGCCTATTACTGATCAAACTATAGTTGCGCTTTGCGTAATAAGAGTCACTGGCGGGCGCTTATGCTTTATCACTCTGCGAGCTGCGTTCTCACGGTCTCACCTGATGCACGTGCCTACTTTCTCGAAAGTTTTCGATGTTGAATTAAAAAGGTTCATTACACATTTCGTATGTTTGGGCTTGGTATATTTTGACGTGGTCCTAAGTGTATGTATTTGGAGATGGGTAGTATCGTCTCTTTTATCATATTCACAAAAGCAAAACATACAACTTGTATCCGGTTTTTCACAGGTGTCACTGCTGTACCATCAAGTGCCGATACCAGTGACTTTATGATTCCGACCATTAATTCCGCCATAGAGTTTGGAAACAATCAAGATTCACAAGAGCTCCAAATCTGTGCAACTGATGACAGCTTGTATGAAAAGGACGAACAATTCTCACTGGTTCTGCAACCAAATGCCGGAATCAACAATAATGGCCAGATTCGGTTTCCTGATCGAATAAATGTTGTTATTGTATCTAACGATCGTAAGTCATATAAATCCTAATAATTAAAGATGGCCGGTGATACATATAACCTTTATAATTAACTTGTTTCTCGCTATATATCACTTTCGTATTTGACGACATGACATTAGCCAAAGTGAACTAAATCGGGTCACTTTTGTACGATCTCAATCACGTGATTCAGAATACAAAAATGTCTCAAGGCTCTATCTTAGGTCCATTTGACGATGTGAACGATATTGTCAATACATCGTGCTTATTAACCCTAACAAGACTGTGTACTACAAAATACTACTTGATATATGCGCTGTTCGAATCGCCCTAAGTGATATATAAGCACGGTTTCGCTGGCCAATGAAGCCCAAGACCCGTGGCAAAGTGTCGCCGACCCAGTGCTCGGCATGCGAGAGGTCTCGGGTTCGAATCCTACCCAGAGCAAACAACTTCTTTCTTTGTTTTCTCTCTTTATTCCTTCCTTCTTAAACTTCCCGTTGCCAAAAAGCCCTTATGCGGTTAGGGTTAAGCTGTATCAACTGTTTGTTTTCGCATACTGGCTCAAGTTCAAAATGTATTCCTAGCGAAACAAATTACTTGATGATAATACGCTGCCGTAATAATCGGATTAACTACCATAGCAATAGAGGAATACAATTTTTTAATAGATCGCACTGCACTACAAGCAGATTGCACTAATCACCTGTGTATGTCTGCAAACATAATTGAATACAATGCCGCTTTTTGTCAAAAATACTAATCTTACAGGTGCGAGTGATCAGCCTTTCTTTGACATCTATGGTTCAATGCATAGCCTAGGTACCGCGTGAACGTTGTAGTGCTGGGCGACCTATTCAAAAATGTTATTCCTCTATTGCTATGGTAATTAATCCTGTTACATCATCACTTCGACAGCGTATAGCATATCATACAATATTTATATCATATTAATATAATATCTGCTCCAATAGAGACTATATCCTGTGAGCCGCATTGTGTTAATGGTGAATGCGCTGGAGGTAACCATTGTGTTTGCCAAACAGGATATGCTGGTTACCGTTGCCAAACTCGTAAGTAACGTTATTTCGTTGTATCATTTGTTTTTTAATTTAATTTTTTTTCACTTTGAAATCAACAGTAGTGTTGATGTAACTCAAATGTAAGTTCATACGTGCTGATAACAGGATATAGACGAATCCAATTTCACGCATTCCTACACCTCAATGGCAGCCAAAGCTGGGTCCCCGTCGGCTCCATCACACCTAAAATGTGAAATGATGCGGCCTTGGAGGGTATTTGAGACTGCATTATATCACCCGTTACACGTAGACAAAAGAATGATGACAGTTTACAACACAAAATAATCTAACATCTAATTTTAAGCGGCTTTAATCCACCCAATTGGGCAGTCACAACACCAGTTTGGTGCTGCGGGGACCCAATAATAGCCGACCAAATCCTGACCATGACTTGGCTCGTGGATTCGTCTATATGCTAGTATAAGCAAGTGATTTAAAAACATTGAATTTTCGACGTGAAACACACGGGAGTCATTTGATTATGTTTTCCAACCCATTGTCATGTGAAAGACAAATAGGTTTATTTAAAGAGCAAAAATACAAAATGGGTTACACTTTTGGAGCACATTTAGGCTTGTAAAATGACAATGAATCCTCTTTCTGGTTCTGGTTCTGTTTCCCCTCAACACCTCTAGTGGGGAACGACGAATCGGGTATGGTGTGCGCAAGTTCTGTTTTAAATGGTAAAATGGTCTATTAGCTGGTTCTTGAATGCTTTGGTGTTTTGGATGTTGATTATTTCTTGAGGTAGATTGTTCCAGTCTGCGACGGTTATTGGAATAAATGAGTACTTATAGCAATCTTTTGTGGGTTGAAATTCTATGAATGAATGTGAATGCGATCTCTTGGTGGAGCGCTGTACCGGGCACATAAGTGTTCGTTCTGGTTCGTTCTGGAAAGGTAACCCTGAAGTGATTTCTGGAATAAGGCTAGACGGGTGATGTTTCTCCTCCTGGCTAGTGTTCCCCATTGAAGTTTCCGAGCCGCATAATTGTACATCCTAAATTCACAATGCAAGATGGAGGAAAACTGGGGATGAGGCTACCAGTCTACCATTTTATTTTAATGTAAGAAATATTACAATATTATAAGATTATGTTAATAATGTCACGGTCCATGTTTTTTTGCAGAAATCACGTGTTCCCAGCTGCAATTAGCCAACGGTAACGTGGTACCACTCCAAAACGTTTATGGCATGGATTCACAGGTAACCAGCAGTTGCGAGACTGGCTATCGATTAGCTGGGATATCAACATTGACGTGTAGCCTCATCGCTGAAAATGTTGCTATCTGGTCTCCACAACCACCGATTTGCATAGAAAACGGTACGTGGGCCTGTTCTATATTTCAAATGTTATACTTTTTTATGAATACGAGTATTTACTGCATACCTATAATCCAGTGGTGTGCACAAAGGGGGGAGGGTAGGGGCACAGGCCCCCACTTTTATTGGTCTTCGGGGGAATTCGGGGGACGGTGCAAAACGTCCAAATTTTCCCCCTCAAAATAGAATTTCTTGGCCTAAAACCCCATGTAGGTCTATGATTAAATTGCACTGTCACTCGATCCATTTTTACAATAGACAATGCAGGACTTATCGGGATCATTCTTGGAGGAATTGCCTTACTGGGTGTGCTCATAGGGTTGTCTGTTATTGTATTCCTCTGTTTTCGCAATGTTATAAATCCTCCGAAGAACCCACTACAGCAACAGCAACAGCTCCAACTCATGCCCTACGACGGCGTTAATCCGTATCCGTTTACTGGCAGTGTCCAGACGGTAATTGATATTATAATAACATAAATTGACAAATGATTTAATAACCATATAGATTTTTAAAAAAAATAATAATAATATTAATAATAATAATAATAATAATAATAATAAATAAATAAATAAATAAATAAATAAATAAATAAATAAATAAATAAATAAATAAATAAATAAATAAATAACTGAATAAATAAAAAATAAAATAAATAAATACACCACAAACATAGGCTACACTAATTATATAAGTCAACACAGAAAATCACAAACATGTGCTGTAATCAATTTATCCTTTTTAATATCTTACAGGTAGCAGATTCACTCATGTTCTGAATGTGAACACATCACCTTTACACCGATGGATATTACACTTATTATCATTTTTGGTGAAGGGTTGTAAAAAATAAAGAGGGAGAGAGAAATGTAGAAATATTGAAGGGTGAATATGAGGACCGGAGATAATTATGTTGATATGTGACTGGACACCACGAATCAGCCGTAAAGTCGGGCCCGGTCAATTTTGTTTTATTTCGTGTTTAGAAAATATATATCATAAGCTTTAAAATGGTATATCATTTGACTTCAAACGATATCCAGAAGCGGGGTTATGGTTTGTTGAACTCTGCCCCTTCAACAAAATTGTACCTTTTTTCGGTTCTACACGTGTCTCTTTGTCCACATTTCTGGTAATAGATATCAAACAGTCATAATTGGCGGTCATTTCAAATCATCCCCAAGTCAACGAGGTTCAGGAATGTCCTCTCATTGTTAATTGTTGGTTATACATACCTAGACAAAATATAATGCTTTGGTACTACTTGAACAGGATTTAGCCAAAGCAAACAAAGACAAGAACTATTTAAGGATTCTATAGAAATAGGTAGAAGCTTATTATCCTCTTCAGCAATAGGATTATTGATTGGTTTAAACAGTGTTTGATGAGATACTTGTCGCACCGAATTGAGATGCCTATGAATACGACCTTCACGCACATTTTACACTGTAACTCAGAATACAATTTGCCGAGTTTACGGCTCATTCGTAGTGTCCAGTCACATAGAAAGTAATATGAAGGTTAGTTGTACATAAGTAGCCTATATGACATAAGACTAAGATAATATGATAAGGCTATAAAAACACTATGGTTCCAGATACGGCATAGGGGGTCATTTACCAACGTTCACCTAGACTACCCCGTAGTCCACTTGCCCATTCTGCATATACTCTGGATATTGTATTTAAGCTTAAAACTCTGATTTAATTAATGTGTGCACAATTGATAGATTTTCACATCTGATCTTTTCAGTCACCCCACACCCTCTGTTTGTTAGCTCCCCAAGTGGACCACTGACTTTGGATTGCGGTCAGAGATGCTTAACACGGCTGTCTATGAGCTTCTATGGATGAGATTGTCGGAAATCTGGCCTACTAAAATTGGCCATGATGTAATGCATCTTTAAATGGATCTGGCTTGTGATTGGTCGCCCAGATCTCGTTATGGTTTAAATCCTCCGGGTACCTATCATTTCCATTAATAACTACATGGTACACAAGTATGCCGCTATTGTGTTATGTAATTGCACGAACGCGTCAATAGGTGCATGAGCGCGTATTGTATTTGCTTGCGGTTAAATTTGATTGATAAACAAGTATGATTGACAGTGTGAGTGTTATAGGGACTTTTCCCGCTCAAAATCCCGTTTAAAATTAAAAGTCCATAGTCTATTTTTAACCTGGAATTTCGCGATTAATAAACTGACAGATTTTAAAATCAGAATTGTTCAGTGAAGTGCCAATACAATTATGACATTATGTTGCATTCATGCATTCAATAATATAAGCCTAGTACGTACACTTTACTTTTACTGTCACTAATATAATTATATAAACTTTTTCATAACAATTTTATACTAGTGTATATTTTGATATAATAAATATCAGTATAATTTCGAGTTCAACTGAATGCTTTCATCATGATTAACATTAATAACATGCTTTTATTTATCAAAATAGACTATGGCATAGTCTAACGTTCACCTGGACCCTAATGGGCGTCATGACGATCTCTATCAGTGACTCATGGCGTTTGTGGATGACAACTTATTTGTTCCAGGGATAACACACCACTGCCAGGTTATGGAAGAGGATCAAGAGACTCAAGAGCTTATACCCCACTCTTAGAGAACTTTATTATGCTTACCTGGCTACGGTTAATCGACAATGATCTATACCACGTCTGGTGAAACAACGCTACGGAACAGGACTCCGTTCAAGAATCTTGGTCTCAATCAAGGCAGAGATATCCCAAGCTCTCGACTCCCTTATTGACGAGTTACAAACATCAGAGAATGCCAGATCGATGCTTGCTACGGTACTACATCCTCAAAGGTTTCCCCGCCAGGGCTTCTTTGGCGGAAGACCACGCACAGTTTCCCAACGACCAAGACCAACTAAATTGTGCCCCTTAAGCAAACAGGTTGGATGCTCAGATTACCAACACTTCCCACTTCCTTAGTGAGTACTTTTATCTACCTAACAAAAATAGAAAGTTCATCTTACGTGCCCGCAAAGTTGCCAACATTTTTGAAGACGACGATGAAGAAGAGGTCTCTGATGTCACATGCGCATACAAGATCAACCACATTCGGAAACACCAAATACACGTACATCGTGTCCATGTTCGTTCGAGCCATGCACCGACACCCACATTGGCAAGACCCTGGCTACAAACCGGATATATGGCCTTATCCTACTCAAACATTCACTCTTACTTACTCCTTCATTTCCTGTTCCAAAGCTGTCGTTAACATGGGCCCTGTCCAGCCACCAAAGCGCAAAGGTTGACTTCCACAATATGCACCAAAGCTTCAAACGCTTCAACATAAATATGATGAGCTTGAAAAGCAGGGTGTTTTTGCTCTTCCAGAAGACATTGGTGTTACAGTGGAGTGCCTTAATCCTTCATTCTTGATCAAAAGGTCCAATAGTGGTTTTCATCTTGTAACTGCATTTGGCGAGGTTGGCCGTTACAGCAAACCACAGCTGTTCCTCATGTCAGATGTAGACTCGACTCTTCGAAACATAGCAAGATGGAAGCTCCTCATAGCACCTGATCTCGCAAGCGCATTCTACCAGATCCCTTTGTCTCGGGAATCATTGAAGTACTGCGGTGTAGCTACACCCTACCGTGGAATGGGCTATTCCAGATAAAACATGCACCCCCCCCCCCTATAGAGGGCAACGGAAATCCAGATTTTTGGTGGTCTTTGGGGCTCGGAATTCCAGCCTATTCTACTTATGCTGTTCCAAATTCCAGCCAATTCTGCCTATGCTTGGCGCAAAATTTCCAGATTTTTCCACCGTTTTGTTAGTCTGAAGGCATAGAGGGTTTTGGAATTCCAGATTTATTGTGTTTATCCTTGGTTGGATTTCCAGACTTTTTTGCCTCTGGTCAACAAAATAATCCATGTTTTTGTCCAGATGGTTTTGTTAGTAATTTGTCGGGATTTCCAGCCTTTATCAGGAATTCCATTCTCTTCCAGTTCAATGCAATTTGTCATTATGTATGTGCATATGTATGTTGGGGGTGTTTTCTCCCATCCCCCACAAGTTGGTGGTGGGTACTAGTTATAATCATCATGATTGACAGCCCAAGTGACCATGACAACCAACATTCTTGTTGAGTAAGCCCTAATTATTAGTAGGAAAGAATAAAAATTCCTTTAAAAGGAATAGGGCGGGCAAATGAAAAATTGTCAAGAGAAATGAAAGAATGAGTAACTCTTCACAATTAAAAACAGGGAAAATATGACACAACATCGATTTCCAATGGGGGAATAACACAAAACGTATAAACAAAGTTAAAAGAGTTTTTAACTTTATACGTTTATACGTTTGCTATTTCCCCATTGGAGGTTGTGTCATATTTTCCCTGATTTTAATCTTATCTATTGCTTATCCTTTGGTTCCCTGCTGGTCAGTTGGAACAGATTTTCCCTGTTTTTATATTAACCCTTCACATCATAACAGAAGACGTTTTATGTTAACATTTTATATAAAACATTGTTATAAAACTTTTGTAGATAATAGTTATTTAAAACATTTTCGTAATCATACCTAGAGTTTTTTTATCATCAGATAGAAAGACTTCTGCTCATCTTCTCTGGTGAGACAACAGGGCTGGGGTATCTTTCCATATCAAAGTTTAAAAATCTGTCATATCAATTTCCTCATTATGTTGTTTTGATACAACTTATGAGGGGAAAAGTTTGATTTTACAATATTTCGATATTATTTTTTAACCTTGTAACTTTATTATGATTAACATAACTGTATTTCAAAATGTCAAACTATATCATTATTTTGTCCCAACAAATATAATCCAGGGAATAAAATATTCATTCATAGGTTTATTTATTTTATTCAACCTGGGCCATTTCTACTGGTGCACATGCATTCTAATAATTTGTCTACAATACCTTATACAAGCATCAGCAAGCACAATTTGTCACAAGATTTGAAAAGTAAATAGCCTATGTACACACTGAACACAATGCACATACAAGCTGTAAAGTACATACCGGTACCAAAGCTGTCAGTATAAAATGATATATATGACCTTCACGATGCTATTAATTTAGCCCAAAGATTAGGAAAACTAGCAAAACTGGTGAACTGGTACTGTTCAAATAAAAACATCTACAAATCTTGCTGCAATTTCCAAATAGTATTTCTATTACTTAAATAGTTATTTTTGTTATTTCTTTTAATACAAACACATTACTGCCTATGACGACTTTATCGTATTACTTACATATCAAAATCAAGTGATAATTACAAAACTCGCCGTAAACTATCACCTCTGTGGGTGTTTGGGTATATAACCGGCACGAATATTTTCTCAACACTGCGGCATGTGAAAAAGTAGGTCAATAGTCAGACAAATATTGGGCGGGTGCGGCAAGCCGCACTCGCCCAAAAAGAGCAAGGTACACCAACTTGACGGAAAACAAGTCGCAGGGTGGCGAATCAGACCCCTCCCCTGCTCATTTGACAGATATTTTGTGACAAAATTTACAATTTGCATCTCCCTTTTGGTCTATTTTTCTTTCCAGGATCTGTGTTTAGACCAAAATTAACCCTAGTTTGGCCCATTTAGTATTAAAATGCCAAATTGCCGCGCTTTGCGCGCATCTTGGTAAAGCCATTCGAGTGAGTAGATCATGTTGCCTTGCCCACAGTAGGGGCCTACCATCAAAAGGTAAATCATATACCAGGTATACACATTTTAGGCTATTCCAGTTGAAAGACATACAACCTGTATGGAAGACATTACTAATACTATAGTCTCTCCCGGGAGTCTCTCACACAGGGGGTGTAGATTTCAAATGAAGTCACCTCCCCCAAGAAAATGGTTGCCCTGAAAATAAGCTGTTTCGTTACTCAATTAATGAAAGTTTCATTGAGTAAAGAAACAGCTTAAAGCAAGTGCACTACCTTAATTAAGTTAATGAAAACAAGTTCACAGAAAGCAAGCGTACTTCGCGAGGGTTTTATTTTCGCGGCTTTCGCGAATGGAGTTCCATCCACGAAATTAACACCTCGCAAATATATATAATAATGTATTGCAAGTATAGGGCAAGACTAAGCATCGCGAAAATAATAATTGCAAAAATGTCTCTGTAACTCCAAATCGCGAAAATAACTGTACGTGAAAATTACCACTTAAACAGTAATTAATAGGAGTAGAGCACAGACACACCACTCCACGCCATACATAAATTCTCCCAGTCACATTTCCCCAATATGAAATTTTAAAAAAGTTAAATTTTAATATTACTTCTATTAAAGTTTGGCAGAGGCGGGGTTCGAACTCACGGCGGACCACGCCGCTTTGGATATGCTCTATGAGCCTAGCGCCTTAGACCAGTCGGCCACTTGTCTTGATGGAATCCATTTGAAACTTACATGTATTTGAAGATATAATCGCAACTTCAATATAGGCCTACCACGTGACAAGCAAAAGCAGAAAACGTACCATATTTTGGAATTTTATTTGCCTAAGCGCTCAATTGTTGTTAATCCGACAATAATAAATGATACATGCGCGTCTATATGGCCAATACATTATATCGATTTTGACATGTGCTCGCACGGTGTCAGTACATTAGCATGGTCAGTTAAATACTATAGAGGAACCTACCATTTTTCTTGTATACACGTTCGATGTTTTTATCAATTACATAAAAATCCATTTTAGACCCCAAATGTTTCTTCGGGAAATAAAAGATTAGAATACCATAAAAACGAAACAGTAATCTTTTGCCGGGTCTAATGTTATTTATACATAGAATTTTTAACGTTTTTTCTATCCTTATTCTTGCTCAATTAAAAAAATATTTTGGCGTATATAAAATTGAAATAAAATTCTCTGCCTCATAAACGACCTCAAATATGCCACAATTGGGTATCACGAATAGTTATATATGATCCCAGCAAACACAAAACGTTTTCGACATCATTCGCAAAAGGTTATAAAAGGTTGTCAGAAAACGTTTAAATGTCGGGTTATATAAAGGGTATATTAAGAGGATAAAACGTTTTCTTTACCTTAAAAAACATTTTTGATAATCTACTGCTCAGCAAACAAAAATGTTTTACAGAAAACGTTTAAATGTCGGGTTATATAAAGGGTATAAAAACGTTTTAATAACATTCCAAAAACATTCTTGAAAACTTGATACAAAACATTCTAAACAGAATGTTATTTTGGGGTTGAACAAATATTTTGCGAAAAATGTTTGCCCAAAATATTTGCAATAACGTTTTAAAAACATTTTCATGACCTTTATATAACCCGACATTTAAATGTTATTAAAAGGTTTTGAAAAGAACATTTTAAGAACATTTTTGTGTTTGCTGGGTTCAAATATTTTAACATAATGTTATTTAAGTATTGACAAAATATTTGGCAAAAATGTTTGCAAAAATAGTTTAAAATAACATTTTTTGAAAACATTTAAAAAACATTGTTGTAGTGTGTTTTCATACAAAACGTTTTAAAACGTTATCATGACCTTTATATAACCCGACATTTTAATGTTATTAAAACGTTTTTACCTAAACCAAAAGCCAAAATATAACTTATTTAAAACGTTTTTAAAACGTTTTTGTGTTTGCTGGGATGTGCAGTTAATATTCATATTTTCTTTTATACAGAGGATGCTTCAGTTTTGACAGGAAAAATATTTTCTTGAAAACCCTCTCACTCGGTTATTTCAAAACAGTAACCACGCTTCCCTAGAATGTGCAATAATTTAGCATTAAAATTTTTCTTATTCTAACAGCAAGCGTTTCTAGAATGAATTTTGGCGAAATGTGGTGTGGAGCACAGAGAAACTCTCTGGAGTGATGATGAGGTCCACTGACCTTTTAACCCATTCAACAAGTTCAACAAAAGTCAATACTATAACGTAATTGTTTGCTCATGGTACATTGCACACATAGATAGTGCACACACACTTCCATCCATGCAGTACAAAGTGTTATCTGTTTTCAAATTTACTGTGTGCTTTTAGAATATTTTTAGCAGATTTGGGTAGCTACCTTCACTGAGGGAAAATATTATTCTGTGTATTAAAAACAAATCAGCCCATCGTGGCTTGGGGTTTTAATAACAGGTTTAATTTCAGGAATTGATTGATTTTCAATGATGGATACAAATTTTAAGTTAAGCATCAGTTTTTGTTAATATTTAGTTAAGTTTTATAAAATGTTGCAAAAAAAAAAAAATAATAATTAATAGTGTCAAAGGCTACGAAACTGAACCCTTCTCTACGGGCCCAACCGACCCGGAATTTGTGTTTTTGATAATTAAAAAAAACACGTTTATTTTGCTTAAATGCATAGAAAATATGTTTTAGCGTAATTTCAAGATAGTCTCTCTCTAGAAAACCAAGTACAAAAAACACCCGACCCTATACGTGAAGTTGAAAGGTCCGCCCGTAGAATATGGTGGGTTTTTCTTTATTGTCGCCAAAAATACTTTTAGATTAATAAATAACATGACACCAAAAACATAAATTTTGACAATAATAGTTTTTTTCTGATCATTTTAATGTAAATTTTGACCAAAGTATCAGCAAATTATGATAAAGCGAGATTACACATAAATATAAAATTTGAAAGAGGGACTCTAAATATACATTTAAAAATCCCAAAGCATAAATCAAGAAGTGCATATTGCTGGTATTATTATTAAAAATGATTTATATTAAATGATGCTCCCCCGCCTAAAAAATCCGGACATTGAGTTTTTTTTACATGCTTTGCATTTGGAAAATGTTCCTTAGTTACAAACTAAATGTCAGACGAATTCGTCTCTAGTATGGAATGTCTGAGTTGATAACATCTGAGGGATAGGCCTATATGAATCCAATATCATACTAGCTAAAACTACTGTTCTTTGAATGGAACAAAATGCAGATGTTCAATCGAAATACATGTGAAGATGAGCTCATCTTCTCTCATGTTATGCAAAATAGGGCTGTCCGGATTTTTTAGGAGGGCAGTGTATATGAAATAAATAAATATCACATCATTCATTTGTTAATTTTCCAATTTCAAAACAAGTGATGTTTTAGAAGGAAAACAAAACATACATAGGCCTACAAGAAAAAATAAATCACATTTTGAGCAAAAATCATCTTTTTGTCCAAAAAAAAAAATTTTCCAAACCAAACATCACATTCTTGACCAAAATCAAATTATTGACCAAAAATCACATTTTAGACCAAGAACTAAGTTTTTGACCAAAATCACGTTTTTGATCAAAAATCACATTTTCAGCCCGCACAATGTGAACCAAAAATCACAGTAAAAAGGGAAACGATTTTGCTCTGCTGTTTAGTAAAATTTTGCACAATACCGAGGTAAACATGTTACTCAATCAAATTGAGTAAAATTTATCTTGCTAGAAGGGTTGCTTAATTCTACACCCTTGGTATTTGAATTATGATCAATTATGGGATATCTTTTAATATAGGCATACTGGTACTTGTGAAAAATATTATGGAGACTGGAACATACTCAAAATAATATTTATAAATATAAATTATTGATCAAGTTTCACCTTGTATGGATTTTGGTGATTTTGTCCTTAAAAATTCAGAATTCTGACCCATGACTGCAGAAATACTATTTGACGCATATTAAACCCAATAACATTTAAACTCTTGGGTGTGAAAAAAATCACCTGGACTCAGGGCCGTTCCGACCATTAGGCCAGGTAAGGCGGTCGCCTAGGGCGGCAAACGCAGAGGGGCGCAAAAACAGAGGGCGAAAAAAAAAAAAAAAACGGAATGGAGAAAGAAAAGGGAAGAAAAAATGAGGGCGGATAAAAAGAAAATATGGGAGGGATAACAATTACAGGAAAGAATGAAAACGGTCGTGGGCAGCAGTGGCGTAGCGACGGGGAGAGGTGGGGCACGTGCCCTGGGCTCCATCATTAGGGCGCGCCGAATTGACCAATTCACCATCGATTCTGCGCCCCTCCAAGCGATGAAAGTCAAATTTTTTTCGCGTGCTTCGCGCGCATTTCACTACAAAATCATTTTAAAGATCAACTTATAATTCATTATAGCCAAAATTTATTAGTGGTAGGCCCTATTTGTGGAAATTTTCGCGAGCTCGCGCGCAATAGTTTTGACAATCGGGGTGAGAGGGGGGGGGGGGCATCATTATGTAACCCTAGCCCTGGGCGTCACAAGCCCTAACTACGCCACTGGTGGGCAGTATACAAATCAAATAGGTCAAAACTGACGGGAAAACTGACAAGTTTTCAAGGGGTAACCACCTTTAACACTTTTTGGTATGCTTTGGTGGGGCGGCAGAAAGAGGCTTTGCCTAGGGCGGCAAAACCCCTAGGAACGGCCCTGCCTGGACTGTTGATCTTGTGCTATGTCAGCCATGATTTTTGCCAAATTCTAAAAGCATGATTTCAGTGCCTCTGTTTAAAAAAAATTGATAATTGACTTATAAAGTGCCATTTCATAAGAAACCCCTTTTACTTGACACTTTCACAATGTGCATGTATGAAAAGGTAAATATGTAGGCCTACTTGTGTTATTTTTGATCCTAAATTGGTAATTTTGGACTTTGTTATTTTACTCAGTTCCAATGACTTTGAAAATTCATAATTCGAAATTTATGTCCGATTTTTACCATTTAAGCACCATACTTCTGTTGATGAGTTCTATCCAGAAAACAATATGAAATTTTGATGGTCGTCCTACAATCAACGAAAAAAGTCTTGGAACGCTTGCGTATAAATAACGGAAAACTGTCACCCCCTCTCTCCCGTGCAATGTTGAGAAATACCAAAGTCTTCAGCGGTTTCCCAATGTGTTCCAACATTGATTGATGGGGAGAGGGGAATGGTAAATCATTGTTGTAGATGTCATGCTTGTTCCCATAGGCAAAATATACGTCATTTCCATGATCATATGAAATTCTGCACGGAATTTCGACAGAGTGTACCAAGCGTTCCAAGGACTTTTTTCGTAGATTGTAGCTGATGACCAGGGGTAGCGCAAGTACAAAAAATCAAGGGGTCCAATTTAATTTTTCTGGACCCTTTGGTACCTGCAAAACCAACATTTAAGGGGTCCGATGAGAATTTACGGAGTCCATCTAGCTGTCCGAAATTCTATCAACTTCAGAACTTGTCAAATATTCCAGTAAAATTATTAGTGTTGTTGGCCTATGGTGATTCAAAAGATTTACTGATCTTTTTATTTTTTATTTTTAATTGATGATTTATGCCTCCGTTCATCGTGAAATTAAGGAGTCCATACATTTTTTATCGGACCCTTTGGTCACGTTCAACTTGAGATTGAAGGAGTCCAAAATGGGCAAAATCAAAAAATAAGGAGTCCCTGGACGCGCAAACTCCTTTTATGCGACCCCTGGCCTGTTGATGACAGGAAGAGAGCAAAGGCAGATGGAGGAAAGGAAGAATGGGCACGCTTAAACAAAGAGGTCTCCAAAAGTGTTAAGGAGGACAAAAGAAACTACATCGAATAAGGAAGTGTGTGGAAATGGAAAGATGTAAGGGTGACTCAAAACTAGCTTTGGTATTGCCAAAGAACTTACTAAGAAGTGGACCTCCAAGATGGATGTTATAAATAATGAGAAGGATAACACTCTTACCGAAAGTATAGTTCACAGCTGTTTGAGGCACAAGATGTAAAGGTGTATGTACAGTGTGAAACGAGTGACGAAGAACCTCCACCATTGAGATCTGAAGTTGAGCTTGCCATGGAACAAATGAAAAATGCTAAGTCATCTGGCATTGATAATGTAGCTTCTGAGTGGTGGAAGGCAACTGGGAAAGAAGGGATAGACCTATGTGGCGTCTGTGTAATATCATCTGGAAAAAGAAGAAATGGCCGAGAGACTGGTGCAGGGCAGCATTTATTCCACTGCTAAAGAAGTGCCAATCACCGGACCATCAGCCTGATTTGTCATGCAAGTAAAGTGCTTCTGAAGATCATCATCAAGAGAATGAAGAAGAAAATGGAGCAAGAAATATCTGATGAGCAGGCATGATTTGAAGGAAGGGGGACTAGGGACCAAATTGTCAATATCAGGAATGTGATTGAGCATAGACTTCCTCTTTACACGAGCTTCATAGATTACAGTAAAGCTTTTGAATGTGTTAGCCACCCTCACCATAGATGGACAAACCTTTAAGAACGGGATGAGTCGGACAAAGATAACAGAAATGATGGACATGCCAAAAGAGGCATTCAATAAAATGGAAGTCTTGCTTCCCAAAAGCCTAAACAAAGAGGATTAGGCGGCATTAGCTTTAGAAATGTGGAGGTGTAGAAGAAATGAGAACGTGTTAAAATGTAACAATATGGCACAACGATCATTAGCCTACTGCGACTATACTAAGACTGGCAAAGTTACAGCAGGTTTGATGTAGGCCTATCTTGCTAATTACATTGCATCCAAAAAAGCGGTAAAAACATCAGTTGCTTGTTCAAAGACTGCGTATTATAATGAAAGACTTGAGAACTGTAGTCCTAGGCATGTACCATATTGTAAGAGAACTTCTTAACATAGACAGTAAGGAGTTTGGTGAATTCTTTGTAGGCCTAAGGTTGAAAAAAATACGGTGGGTACCAGAGCCCTTAATTTCTTTCTCTTCATTTCTTCCTCTTTCTCTCTTCCTCCAGGCCCCCTCTCACACTCTATTTCCTCCCCCCTACTCACTCCCTACCATCTATCTTTCTTTCTGGCTTGCTTGCTTGCTTTTAAATACTTAATACCGTATATACAGTTTTCTTTTTTGTTTTCTGGTGCTCCTAATGCAAAGGAGGAATTTACATCAACCAACTTAACCAACCATGCGAATGACATGAATGAGCTGCAGGCACATCCGTCCACACATGTACGCCCAATAAAGGCCTAAACAGCTGTTTTGTATGAAGGAAAACACATCTTTAAATAAAATATGAAATACTGTAAGTTAATAAACTGTAGGCCTAAAGCTGCTCATGATAAGACCGGGAGAAATTACATTAGTTAAGCTTATAAGTTAAGAAGTTGTCTCATGGTATGCAGACTGCAGTGTGCACATTGTGCATGTTGCATGGGTGTGTTTGTATTCATGCATGTCATCCATCTGTAGCCTATAGACAAGAGCTTTGTATGTGTAGACTCTTGAAATTGTGAATGATAATGATGTATAAATGCATGTAGGCCTACTCCTGTAGGACTAGTTTGCGCAGCCTAGGCTCTAGCTAGTTCTACTACATGACTATATAGCCCCGGATATGCATGTATGGATAGGCTTCATAGTCATGATAGTTCATACGGTAGAGCATGAGACTGAGCCTGAGAGGGCCAGTGCAGTGGCAGTTTTGGCACAGCCTGCGGCTGGCTGGTGGTGTCCAGGATCCCCAATTTTTACCGAACCCCAAGTTTTAGAGGCTAGTGCTACCCTGTTCATGCTAGTTAGGCCAGGCCAGGGGCTGTGCCTTTCAGTTCGGGGGCACTCATAATTCACGGACGTCTCTGTAGGCCCTATATCAAATACTCTTGAAGCGTCATGTCACATTTATAACAGTAGGGGACTCAGCTTCGTTACGATGTGCTGCATCGAGTGCCCAGCTGTCAACAAAGCTCGACGTATGTGATATCACAGACCCCCGTATGCAATGTATGTGAAATCACTGACCCGTCTTTGAAATCAGAGACGTCCGAGAATTACGAGTGCCCCCGCCCCCCTAGACGTGGATCAACGTCTAGGCGTTGTGCCTGTGCGTAGCGCACTATAAATCACTGCGCTTTATAGTCTAGGCCTAGAGGTAAATATTTTACTTTTACATCAATCTGACATTTTGCATCAAGATATTAAACCTGTTGGAAAGAGTCTAGTTCAGGGTTTCAAAAAGGAAAAGTTAATATATTAGCTGGTATAGGCTCACTAAGCCTAGGGGCTAAGACTAAGGCTAAGCTTGTATACGGTAGGCCTACATGTACCAATGTAAGACTGATTTATAGCTTCAAAGATCCCTCCTTTGGTGTTCCAAATGGCACCGAATGTTCAAAGTGGCGCTTCCATATGAAAGATGTTCAAACATGTCAAGGTGTTATATAAAAAAAAAAGGCGTTTGAATTAAATAGTCTCCATTCTTCTAACATCAGGCTTTCAAAACATTTTAGTTTACACTTTCTTACGTGCGGTACCTTACATACTAGATAGTACAAACTATTCTTTATTTGAATTGTTATCAAAAGTTTTTGACACCTCTTTCATTTAAATCAGAGCACTTCCATGTCTTAGAATCCTCGAGCGAAAATGCTGCCTTTGACCTTTTGGGTAATAAACTCAAGAATGGTCAACTAGACTTTCCTGAATCCATAATGACTATACTTTGGTTTATGTTTTCATAAAGAATGAAGCAATTTTAAATTTGACCCATGTATGACTTTTCCCGCCAAAAAGTACCTGTCCATCAAGTATATTTAAGTCAACTTTTAGCATGTGAAATGCATAGCAGTGAAATAAATTCTTTTGCAATTAGTTTGAAGTCAAACCACCGTCAAATCACTGCAACGTACCCTAATCTGGCTTGCCTGATTAAGGTCAAAGTTGTGATACAAAATTAGATATAGGCATACGTCTCAATTTTTGGTTGAGACAATGATGTATAAATTATAATAACCAACCAATTATTTAAGTTTTGGTTTCTCTAGAAACACAGGAGTTGAATATTAATCTGCATGTAGGTAGGGACAATGGCGGACGAGGGTCATCAGGATATACCTTTAATGCTGCAATCAACAAGTGCAACTGATAATGGGGTAAGAAAGGAAGGATAAGGAAAGTGACTGGAGGGAAAGAAAGGAAGTAACAAAGCAGCCAGTCGATAAAGCTTTTATATATTACGTAACAAAACGCCCAGTCAAGTATATTATCTCACCTGCTTATAACAAATCGCCAAATTTAGCATTCTGGATAGCTCTGGATGTACACCTGCTGAATATTAATTGGCAACATTTTCCAATTATGATAAGGATAATTCACTGAGCAGAGTGCATTAGTCAACATAATCGCACGAGACCGTAGAGTTATTGCATTTAGCTCGAGAGCCGTTAGCGGGCTCGAGAGCTAAATGCAATAACTCAACAGTCAAGAGCGATTATCTTGACGAATGCACTTCTGCGAAGTAATTATCCTGCATAAACATTTCGCGTGCATCAGATATTATAAAACAATGGGCGATTAATTGCTGCATTGATATTTTATATTGATAATTTAGTAAATAGTTATCTCATATTTAAAATGCTATCAGTTCAGTGACTTGTTAGGAAAATCAATCACTGCATAAGTTAGCTAACACTCGGTGAACTAAGTCTGCATACGAATATTATTGATTGTCCTATCAATTATATGACGCAACGCGTAATTGAAGTCACTAGAATGATAATGATCTTCCATTTTGTCATGTTTGTTTTGTTTTTATACTAATTAGGATAATGAACATGATCAACAAAATCATACGAGTCAAAACGGATGTCAAACTGAGAATCCACAGCCACAGAGCATCCAGGAGCAACTGGATACTAAGAATAATGGACATGATGGTCAACAAAATCATCAACACGGATGTCAAACTGAAAATCTGGAGCCACAGAGCAATCAGGAGCAACTGGGCATACAGCAACAGCCCAGCTCGGCCTTCAACTTCAACGGAGAGTTTAAGTTCACTGAAGAAAGTACACATCGCCTAAAAAACAAAACCAAGACCTATTGGAAATCGTAAGGTAGAGTATCGGTCGGGTAAGGGGAGACATACGATTTCCGAAGTGACGTAGCCTGGGGTGTTGCAGAAAGATCAATGTGACCCTCCTACCCCCCCCCCCCTCTATCGGTACCCCGACCACCTCAACAGTCAACCAAATAAGACATTGCTCGTACGAGACTGTCACTGTACTAATACATACGCTGTACTAATACATGCATGACATACAATACAAATCAGTAATCATGGTAGCTTTTCCATGCACTGGATTCACACGTGAAAAGTTTTAAGAAATGAAACAGCATTTAGTGATTCATTTATGCCAGAGATAACTATACGAATATTAGTGTATGATTTTGGCATCATCAATTATCTACATAGACATGATAAATGATGATATGGGAGACCGGGGACAGTACTTTTTGACAAATTGATCAGATTTGCATCAAGAAAATTAGTTATACAAAGAATATATGACGCCGCGCGTTAAAATTGGAAGGGTACGGGACAATTGTAACAGAAACCCGGCGGCAGGCCTGCTATATGCCACGCCAGGTTCTAGATCCAATTTTGAAGGGCCCCGCAGGTCTAGTAAATTATATTAAATAAGAGTTATATAGTAAAGCGTAAACGGCTACGGAAATTGTATTTTAAGAGGATAAGGGTGCACTACACTAAATCCTTCCGCATTTGGTGTAACCCTTCATAGTTCCGGTAAAAAATAGCACCTATGCGAAATATATCGGCGTCCAGAGGGAACCAAATTTGAGTGCCTCTTGGTTAATTTGAAAAAAAAGATAGAATAGGAGCTCAACATTACATATCTGTTCAGAAAATGTTCTGAATCGAATGTACACGGGTAATAGGCCCTCGGAACAATATCATGGCCGGAACTGGTAAGGAGGCGAGCGTGTCGGCTGAAATTCGGGATGGCGCTGTTCAGGAGTTCGTATCTTTTAAGTGTGTCTCAACTGTCCCAAAAATTAAATTGAAATAAAAGTTTAATCTTTATTTAAGACACTGGTTTGATCAAAATATTAAAAATGTTGTTACATGGGGTAGAAAAACAAACTTACTTTCTTGTATTTTCCCGTGTATTTCAATGGGACGATTATTTAGTGGTGTGTGCCCTTCGAAGACTCATTTTTAAATGCTATGTACATGATTAATACCTGATTTTAAGTGCCAAAAGGTGAGATTTTTGACTGAAACTGATGTCTTTGCAAAGAAAAAAGTCTGTTTTTCTATTTCCGTCTACAAATACGCGATTTCATTCTTAAACGCACGAGAAATTCGCTTCAAAACGCAAGTTCCCGTCGAATTGACAATATAAGACCGTGCTTGAAATTGAGCTATTTTGGCCCCAATATCATAGAAGTGGTCACTTTTGGTTATCTCGGTGCTGAAACAATGAAACATCTTTGGAATTATTTTGATGCAAAATGTAATTATAAGATCAAAACTCAATTATAACCGTTTTGAAAATAATCACTGAACCTTTAATTGGGTCTCAATAGACATTTAAAGTCAAAGCATACTATATTATGGCCTAATGATGACAAAATAACGGCATTTTATCTCATGACCAAATGTTCAATTCCCAAGAGAGAAATTTATCAATTAATTCTAATGATGGGGTTTCTTAATTTTAGATCTTGCAAAATAATACACGCAACTTGGAAATTTAACATTTTAGAGTGTCAAATTACCGTTCTATCTACCCATAACACCCCCCAAACTTAAGGCATATGCCTATTGACACGTCTTTATTATGCATGATCTAAGAGT
The DNA here is from genome assembly GCF_039555335.1 of Amphiura filiformis. Lineage (NCBI taxonomy): Eukaryota > Metazoa > Echinodermata > Ophiuroidea > Amphilepidida > Amphiuridae > Amphiura > Amphiura filiformis. Next base: position 11,568,482 of record NC_092646.1, on the reverse strand, counting down.
GGGGGGGTGAAATGATCACATGTCGCTTTTCGGTCATGTTAAATTTGTGATTGTACATATATTTTTGTAAACAAAGTCACTTTCCTGATGTTAATGGGATTATATATACAGTTTAACATGGTCAAAATGTTGCTCTCTGGCCCTTGAATGCTGAAAATTGCGAAAAGTATCATATTTTCACTCAGTCCAAGCTTGTTTGGAGCCCTGTTTTGTAACTTTGGAGTGACTAGCGATAAAAAGCAATTACACTTTTTAGGATGTTGACCACTGATTCCAAAAATAAAGAATATCAAAATATTTTTTCTTATAAGGGTGCACTACACTAAATCCTTCCGCATTTGGTGTAACCCTTCATAGTTCCGGTAAAAAATAGCACCTATGCGAAATATATCGGCGTCCAGAGGGAACCAAATTTGAGTGACTCTTGGGTGTTGTGATAAAAAAGATAGAATAGGAGCTCAACATTACATATCTGTTCAGAAAATGTTCTGAATCGAATGTACACGGGTAATAGGCCCTCGGAACAATATCATGGCCGGAACTGGTAAGGAGGCGAGCGTGTCGGCTGAAATTCGGGATGGCGCTGTTCAGGAGTTCGTATCTTTTAAGTGTGTCTCAACTGTCCCAAAAAATTAAATTGAAATAAAAGTTTAATCTTTATTTAAGACACTGGTTTGATCAAAATATTAAAAATGTTGTTACATGGGGTAGAAAAACAAACTTACTTTCTTGTATTTTCCCGTGTATTTCAATGGGACGATTATTTAGTGGTGTGTGCCCTTCGAAGACTCATTTTTAAATGCTATGTACATGATTAATACCTGATTTTAAGTGCCAAAAAGGTGAGATTTTTGACTGAAACTGATGTCTTTGCAAAGAAAAAAAGTCTGTTTTTCTATTTCCGTCTACAAATACGCGATTTCATTCTTAAACGCACGAGAAATTCGCTTCAAAACGCAAGTTCCCGTCGAATTGACAATATAAGACCGTGCTTGAAATTGAGCTATTTTGGCCCCAATATCATAGAAGTGGTCACTTTTGGTTATCTCGGTGCTGAAAAATGAAACATCTTTGGAATTATTTTGATGCAAAATGTAATTATAAGATCAAAACTCAATTATAACCGTTTTGAAAATAATCACTGAACCTTTAATTGGGTCTCAATAGACATTTAAAGTCAAAGCATACTATATTATGGCCTAATGATGACAAAATAACGGCATTTTTATCTCATGACCAAATGTTCAATTCCCAAGAGAGAAATTTATCAATTAATTCTAATGATGGGGTTTCTTAATTTTAGATCTTGCAAAAATAATACACGCAACTTGGAAATTTAACATTTTAGAGTGTCAAATTACCGTTCTATCTACCCATAACACCCCCCCCCCCCCAAACTTAAGGCATATGCCTATTGACACGTCTTTATTATGCATGATCTAAGAGTGGGGGGGGGGGTGAAATGATCACATGTCGCTTTTCGGTCATGTTAAATTTGTGATTGTACATATATTTTTGTAAACAAAGTCACTTTCCTGATGTTAATGGGATTATATATACAGTTTAACATGGTCAAAATGTTGCTCTCTGGCCCTTGAATGCTGAAAATTGCGAAAAGTATCATATTTTCACTCAGTCCAAGCTTGTTTGGAGCCCTGTTTTGTAACTTTGGAGTGACTAGCGATAAAAAGCAATTACACTTTTTTAGGATGTTGACCACTGATTCCAAAAATAAAGAATATCAAAAATATTTTTTCTTATAAGGGTGCACTACACTAAATCCTTCCGCATTTGGTGTAACCCTTCATAGTTCCGGTAAAAAATAGCACCTATGCGAAATATATCGGCGTCCAGAGGGAACCAAATTTGAGTGACTCTTGGTTGTTTTGATAAAAAAGATAGAATAGGAGCTCAACATTACATATCTGTTCAGAAAATGTTCTGAATCGAATGTACACGGGTAATAGGCCCTCGGAACAATATCATGGCCGGAACTGGTAAGGAGGCGAGCGTGTCGGCTGAAATTCGGGATGGCGCTGTTCAGGAGTTCGTATCTTTTAAGTGTGTCTCAACTGTCCCAAAAATTAAATTGAAATAAAAGTTTAATCTTTATTTAAGACACTGGTTTGATCAAAATATTAAAAATGTTGTTACATGGGGTAGAAAAACAAACTTACTTTCTTGTATTTTCCCGTGTATTTCAATGGGACGATTATTTAGTGGTGTGTGCCCTTCGAAGACTCATTTTTAAATGCTATGTACATGATTAATACCTGATTTTAAGTGCCAAAAAGGTGAGATTTTTGACTGAAACTGATGTCTTTGCAAAGAAAAAAGTCTGTTTTTCTATTTCCGTCTACAAATACGCGATTTCATTCTTAAACGCACGAGAAATTCGCTTCAAAACGCAAGTTCCCGTCGAATTGACAATATAAGACCGTGCTTGAAATTGAGCTATTTTGGCCCCAATATCATAGAAGTGGTCACTTTTGGTTATCTCGGTGCTGAAAAAATGAAACATCTTTGGAATTATTTTGATGCAAAATGTAATTATAAGATCAAAACTCAATTATAACCGTTTTGAAAATAATCACTGAACCTTTAATTGGGTCTCAATAGACATTTAAAGTCAAAGCATACTATATTATGGCCTAATGATGACAAAATAACGGCATTTTTATCTCATGACCAAATGTTCAATTCCCAAGAGAGAAATTTATCAATTAATTCTAATGATGGGGTTTCTTAATTTTAGATCTTGCAAAAATAATACACGCAACTTGGAAATTTAACATTTTAGAGTGTCAAATTACCGTTCTATCTACCCATAACACCCCCCCCCAAACTTAAGGCATATGCCTATTGACACGTCTTTATTATGCATGATCTAAGAGTGGGGGGTGAAATGATCACATGTCGCTTTTCGGTCATGTTAAATTTGTGATTGTACATATATTTTTGTAAACAAAGTCACTTTCCTGATGTTAATGGGATTATATATACAGTTTAACATGGTCAAAATGTTGCTCTCTGGCCCTTGAATGCTGAAAATTGCGAAAAGTATCATATTTTCACTCAGTCCAAGCTTGTTTGGAGCCCTGTTTTGTAACTTTGGAGTGACTAGCGATAAAAAGCAATTACACTTTTTTTTTATGTTGACCACTGATTCCAAAAATAAAGAATATCAAAAATATTTTTTCTTATAAGGGTGCACTACACTAAATCCTTCCGCATTTGGTGTAACCCTTCATAGTTCCGGTAAAAAATAGCACCTATGCGAAATATATCGGCGTCCAGAGGGAACCAAATTTGAGTGACTGTTGGTTGTTGTGATAAAAAGATAGAATAGGAGCTCAACATTACATATCTGTTCAGAAAATGTTCTGAATCGAATGTACACGGGTAATAGGCCCTCGGAACAATATCATGGCCGGAACTGGTAAGGAGGCGAGCGTGTCGGCTGAAATTCGGGATGGCGCTGTTCAGGAGTTCGTATCTTTTAAGTGTGTCTCAACTGTCCCAAAAAATTAAATTGAAATAAAAGTTTAATCTTTATTTAAGACACTGGTTTGATCAAAATATTAAAAATGTTGTTACATGGGGTAGAAAAACAAACTTACTTTCTTGTATTTTCCCGTGTATTTCAATGGGACGATTATTTAGTGGTGTGTGCCCTTCGAAGACTCATTTTTAAATGCTATGTACATGATTAATACCTGATTTAAAATGCAAAAAAGGTGAGATTTTTGACTGAAACTGATGTCTTTGCAAAGAAAAAAGTCTGTTTTTCTATTTCCGTCTACAAATACGCGATTTCATTCTTAAACGCACGAGAAATTCGCTTCAAAACGCAAGTTCCCGTCGAATTGACAATATAAGACCGTGCTTGAAATTGAGCTATTTTGGCCCCAATATCATAGAAGTGGTCACTTTTGGTTATCTCGGTGCTGAAAAAATGAAACATCTTTGGAATTATTTTGATGCAAAATGTAATTATAAGATCAAAACTCAATTATAACCGTTTTGAAAATAATCACTGAACCTTTAATTGGGTCTCAATAGACATTTAAAGTCAAAGCATACTATATTATGGCCTAATGATGACAAAATAACGGCATTTTTATCTCATGACCAAATGTTCAATTCCCAAGAGAGAAATTTATCAATTAATTCTAATGATGGGGTTTCTTAATTTTAGATCTTGCAAAATAATACACGCAACTTGGAAATTTAACATTTTAGAGTGTCAAATTACCGTTCTATCTACCCATAACACCCCCCCAAACTTAAGGCATATGCCTATTGACACGTCTTTATTATGCATGATCTAAGAGTGGGGGGGTGAAATGATCACATGTCGCTTTTCGGTCATGTTAAATTTGTGATTGTACATATATTTTTGTAAACAAAGTCACTTTCCTGATGTTAATGGGATTATATATACAGTTTAACATGGTCAAAATGTTGCTCTCTGGCCCTTGAATGCTGAAAATTGCGAAAAGTATCATATTTTCACTCAGTCCAAGCTTGTTTGGAGCCCTGTTTTGTAACTTTGGAGTGACTAGCGATAAAAAGCAATTACACTTTTTAGGATGTTGACCACTGATTCCAAAAATAAAGAATATCAAAAATATTTTTTCTTATAAGGGTGCACTACACTAAATCCTTCCGCATTTGGTGTAACCCTTCATAGTTCCGGTAAAAAATAGCACCTATGCGAAATATATCGGCGTCCCGCGGGAACCAAATTTGAGTGACTCTTGTTTGTTTTGATAAAAAGATAGAATAGGAGCTCAACATTACATATCTGTTCAGAAAATGTTCTGAATCGAATGTACACGGGTAATAGGCCCTCGGAACAATATCATGGCCGGAACTGGTAAGGAGGCGAGCGTGTCGGCTGAAATTCGGGATGGCGCTGTTCAGGAGTTCGTATCTTTTAAGTGTGTCTCAACTGTCCCAAAAAATTAAATTGAAATAAAAGTTTAATCTTTATTTAAGACACTGGTTTGATCAAAATATTAAAAATGTTGTTACATGGGGTAGAAAAACAAACTTACTTTCTTGTATTTTCCCGTGTATTTCAATGGGACGATTATTTAGTGGTGTGTGCCCTTCGAAGACTCATTTTAAATGCTATGTACATGATTAATACCTGATTTTAAGTGCCAAAAGGTGAGATTTTTGACTGAAACTGATGTCTTTGCAAAGAAAAAAAGTCTGTTTTTCTATTTCCGTCTCCAAATACGCGATTTCATTCTTAAACGCACGAGAAATTCGCTTCAAAACGCAAGTTCCCGTCGAATTGACAATATAAGACCGTGCTTGAAATTGAGCTATTTTGGCCCCAATATCATAGAAGTGGTCACTTTTGGTTATCTCGGTGCTGAAAAAATGAAACATCTTTGGAATTATTTTGATGCAAAATGTAATTATAAGATCAAAACTCAATTATAACCGTTTTGAAAATAATCACTGAACCTTTAATTGGGTCTCAATAGACATTTAAAGTCAAAGCATACTATATTATGGCCTAATGATGACAAAATAACGGCATTTTTATCTCATGACCAAATGTTCAATTCCCAAGAGAGAAATTTATCAATTAATTCTAATGATGGGGTTTCTTAATTTTAGATCTTGCAAAAATAATACACGCAACTTGGAAATTTAACATTTTAGAGTGTCAAATTACCGTTCTATCTACCCATAACACCCCCCCCCCAAACTTAAGGCATATGCCTATTGACACGTCTTTATTATGCATGATCTAAGAGTGGGGGGTGAAATGATCACATGTCGCTTTTCGGTCATGTTAAATTTGTGATTGTACATATATTTTTGTAAACAAAGTCACTTTCCTGATGTTAATGGGATTATATATACAGTTTAACATGGTCAAAATGTTGCTCTCTGGCCCTTGAATGCTGAAAATTGCGAAAAGTATCATATTTTCACTCAGTCCAAGCTTGTTTGGAGCCCTGTTTTGTAACTTTGGAGTGACTAGCGATAAAAAGCAATTACACTTTTTAGGATGTTGACCACTGATTCCAAAAATAAAGAATATCAAAAATATTTTTTCTTATAAGGGTGCACTACACTAAATCCTTCCGCATTTGGTGTAACCCTTCATAGTTCCGGTAAAAAATAGCACCTATGCGAAATATATCGGCGTCCAGAGGGAACCAAATTTGAGTGACTCTTGGTTGTTTTGTTAAAAAAGATAGAATAGGAGCTCAACATTACATATCTGTTCAGAAAATGTTCTGAATCGAATGTACACGGGTAATAGGCCCTCGGAACAATATCATGGCCGGAACTGGTAAGGAGGCGAGCGTGTCGGCTGAAATTCGGGATGGCGCTGTTCAGGAGTTCGTATCTTTTAAGTGTGTCTCAACTGGCACAAAAAAATAAATTGAAATAAAAGTTTAATCTTTATTTAAGACACTGGTTTGATCAAAATATTAAAAATGTTGTTACATGGGGTAGAAAAACAAACTTACTTTCTTGTATTTTCCCGTGTATTTCAATGGGACGATTATTTAGTGGTGTGTGCCCTTCGAAGACTCATTTTTAAATGCTATGTACATGATTAATACCTGATTTTAAGTGCCAAAAAGGTGAGATTTTGACTGAAACTGATGTCTTTGCAAAGAAAAAAAAGTCTGTTTTTCTATTTCCGTCTACAAATACGCGATTTCATTCTTAAACGCACGAGAAATTCGCTTCAAAACGCAAGTTCCCGTCGAATTGACAATATAAGACCGTGCTTGAAATTGAGCTATTTTGGCCCCAATATCATAGAAGTGGTCACTTTTGGTTATCTCGGTGCTGAAAAAATGAAACATCTTTGGAATTATTTTGATGCAAAATGTAATTATAAGATCAAAACTCAATTATAACCGTTTTGAAAATAATCACTGAACCTTTAATTGGGTCTCAATAGACATTTAAAGTCAAAGCATACTATATTATGGCCTAATGATGACAAAATAACGGCATTTTTATCTCATGACCAAATGTTCAATTCCCAAGAGAGAAATTTATCAATTAATTCTAATGATGGGGTTTCTTAATTTTAGATCTTGCAAAAAATAATACACGCAACTTGGAAATTTAACATTTTAGAGTGTCAAATTACCGTTCTATCTACCCATATCACCCCCCCAAACTTAAGGCATATGCCTATTGACACGTCTTTATTATGCATGATCTAAGAGTGGGGGGGGGGGGGGGAAATGATCACATGTCGCTTTTCGGTCATGTTAAATTTGTGATTGTACATATATTTTTGTAAACAAAGTCACTTTCCTGATGTTAATGGGATTATATATACAGTTTAACATGGTCAAAATGTTGCTCTCTGGCCCTTGAATGCTGAAAATTGCGAAAAGTATCATATTTTCACTCAGTCCAAGCTTGTTTGGAGCCCTGTTTTGTAACTTTGGAGTGACTAGCGATAAAAAGCAATTACACTTTTTTAGGATGTTGACCACTGATTCCAAAAATAAAGAATATCAAAAATATTTTTTTCTTATAAGGGTGCACTACACTAAATCCTTCCGCATTTGGTGTAACCCTTCATAGTTCCGGTAAAAAATAGCACCTATGCGAAATATATCGGCGTCCAGAGGGAACCAAATTTGAGTGACTCTTGGTTGTTTTGATCAAAAGATAGAATAGGCGCCCAACATTACATATCTGTTCAGAAAATGTTCTGAATCGAATGTACACGGGTAATAGGCCCTCGGAACAATATCATGGCCGGAACTGGTAAGGAGGCGAGCGTGTCGGCTGAAATTCGGGATGGCGCTGTTCAGGAGTTCGTATCTTTTAAGTGTGTCTCAACTGTCCCAAAAAATTAAATTGAAATAAAAGTTTAATCTTTATTTAAGACACTGGTTTGATCAAAATATTAAAAATGTTGTTACATGGGGTAGAAAAACAAACTTACTTTCTTGTATTTTCCCGTGTATTTCAATGGGACGATTATTTAGTGGTGTGTGCCCTTCGAAGACTCATTTTTAAATGCTATGTACATGATTAATACCTGATTTTAAGTGCCAAAAGGTGAGATTTTGACTGAAACTGATGTCTTTGCAAAGAAAAAGTCTGTTTTTCTATTTCCGTCTACAAATACGCGATTTCATTCTTAAACGCACGAGAAATTCGCTTCAAAACGCAAGTTCCCGTCGAATTGACAATATAAGACCGTGCTTGAAATTGAGCTATTTTGGCCCCAATATCATAGAAGTGGTCACTTTTGGTTATCTCGGTGCTGAAAAAATGAAACATCTTTGGAATTATTTTGATGCAAAATGTAATTATAAGATCAAAACTCAATTATAACCGTTTTGAAAATAATCACTGAACCTTTAATTGGGTCTCAATAGACATTTAAAGTCAAAGCATACTATATTATGGCCTAATGATGACAAAATAACGGCATTTTTATCTCATGACCAAATGTTCAATTCCCAAGAGAGAAATTTATCAATTAATTCTAATGATGGGGTTTCTTAATTTTAGATCTTGCAAAAATAATACACGCAACTTGGAAATTTAACATTTTAGAGTGTCAAATTACCGTTCTATCTACCCATAACACCCCCCAAACTTAAGGCATATGCCTATTGACACGTCTTTATTATGCATGATCTAAGAGTGGGGGGGGGGGGGGGGGAAATGATCCCATGTCGCTTTTCGGTCATGTTAAATTTGTGATTGTACATATATTTTTGTAAACAAAGTCACTTTCCTGATGTTAATGGGATTATATATACAGTTTAACATGGTCAAAATGTTGCTCTCTGGCCCTTGAATGCTGAAAATTGCGAAAAGTATCATATTTTCACTCAGTCCAAGCTTGTTTGGAGCCCTGTTTTGTAACTTTGGAGTGACTAGCGATAAAAAGCAATTACACTTTTTTAGGATGTTGACCACTGATTCCAAAAATAAAGAATATCAAAATATTTTTTTCTTATAAGGGTGCACTACACTAAATCCTTCCGCATTTGGTGTAACCCTTCATAGTTCCGGTAAAAAATAGCACCTATTCGAAATATATCGGCGTCCAGAGGGAACCAAATTTGAGTGACTCTTGGTTGTTTTGATAAAAAGATAGAATAGGAGCTCAACATTACATATCTGTTCAGAAAATGTTCTGAATCGAATGTACACGGGTAATAGGCCCTCGGAACAATATCATGGCCGGAACTGGTAAGGAGGCGAGCGTGTCGGCTGAAATTCGGGATGGCGCTGTTCAGGAGTTCGTATCTTTTAAGTGTGTCTCAACTGTCCCAAAAAATTAAATTGAAATAAAAGTTTAATCTTTATTTAAGACACTGGTTTGATCAAAATATTAAAAATGTTGTTACATGGGGTAGAAAAACAAACTTACTTTCTTGTATTTTCCCGTGTATTTCAATGGGACGATTATTTAGTGGTGTGTGCCCTTCGAAGACTCATTTTTAAATGCTATGTACATGATTAATACCTGATTTTAAGTGCCAAAAAGGTGAGATTTTTGACTGAAACTGATGTCTTTGCAAAGAAAAAAGTCTGTTTTTCTATTTCCGTCTACAAATACGCGATTTCATTCTTAAACGCACGAGAAATTCGCTTCAAAACGCAAGTTCCCGTCGAATTGACAATATAAGACCGTGCTTGAAATTGAGCTATTTTGGCCCCAATATCATAGAAGTGGTCACTTTTGGTTATCTCGGTGCTGAAAAAATGAAACATCTTTGGAATTATTTTGATGCAAAATGTAATTATAAGATCAAAACTCAATTATAACCGTTTTGAAAATAATCACTGAACCTTTAATTGGGTCTCAATAGACATTTAAAGTCAAAGCATACTATATTATGGCCTAATGATGACAAAATAACGGCATTTTTATCTCATGACCAAATGTTCAATTCCCAAGAGAGAAATTTATCAATTAATTCTAATGATGGGGTTTCTTAATTTTAGATCTTGCAAAAATAATACACGCAACTTGGAAATTTAACATTTTAGAGTGTCAAATTACCGTTTTATCTCCCCATAACCCCCCCCCCCCCCAAACTTAAGGCATATGCCTATTGACACGTCTTTATTATGCATGATCTAAGAGTGGGGGGGTGAAATGATCACATGTCGCTTTTCGGTCATGTTAAATTTGTGATTGTACATATATTTTTGTAAACAAAGTCACTTTCCTGATGTTAATGGGATTATATATACAGTTTAACATGGTCAAAATGTTGCTCTCTGGCCCTTGAATGCTGAAAATTGCGAAAAGTATCATATTTTCACTCAGTCCAAGCTTGTTTGGAGCCCTGTTTTGTAACTTTGGAGTGACTAGCGATAAAAAGCAATTACACTTTTTTAGGATGTTGACCACTGATTCCAAAAATAAAGAATATCAAAAATATTTTTTCTTATAAGGGTGCACTACACTAAATCCTTCCGCATTTGGTGTAACCCTTCATAGTTCCGGTAAAAAATAGCACCTATGCGAAATATATCGGCGTCCAGAGGGAACCAAATTTGAGTGACTCTTGGTTGTTTTGATAAAAAGATAGAATAGGAGCTCAACATTACATATCTGTTCAGAAAATGTTCTGAATCGAATGTACACGGGTAATAGGCCCTCGGAACAATATCATGGCCGGAACTGGTAAGGAGGCGAGCGTGTCGGCTGAAATTCGGGATGGCGCTGTTCAGGAGTTCGTATCTTTTAAGTGTGTCTCAACTGTCCCAAAAATTAAATTGAAATAAAAGTTTAATCTTTATTTAAGACACTGGTTTGATCAAAATATTAAAAATGTTGTTACATGGGGTAGAAAAACAAACTTACTTTCTTGTATTTTCCCGTGTATTTCAATGGGACGATTATTTAGTGGTGTGTGCCCTTCGAAGACTCATTTTTAAATGCTATGTACATGATTAATACCTGATTTTAAGTGCCAAAAGGTGAGATTTTTGACTGAAACTGATGTCTTTGCAAAGAAAAAAGTCTGTTTTTCTATTTCCGTCTACAAATACGCGATTTCATTCTTAAACGCACGAGAAATTCGCTTCAAAACGCAAGTTCCCGTCGAATTGACAATATAAGACCGTGCTTGAAATTGAGCTATTTTGGCCCCAATATCATAGAAGTGGTCACTTTTGGTTATCTCGGTGCTGAAAAAATGAAACATCTTTGGAATTATTTTGATGCAAAATGTAATTATAAGATCAAAACTCAATTATAACCGTTTTGAAAATAATCACTGAACCTTTAATTGGGTCTCAATAGACATTTAAAGTCAAAGCATACTATATTATGGCCTAATGATGACAAAATAACGGCATTTTATCTCATGACCAAATGTTCAATTCCCAAGAGAGAATTTATCAATTAATTCTAATGATGGGGTTTCTTAATTTTAGATCTTGCAAAAATAATACACGCAACTTGGAAATTTAACATTTTAGAGTGTCAAATTACCGTTCTATCTACCCATAACACCCCCCCAAACTTAAGGCATATGCCTATTGACACGTCTTTATTATGCATGATCTAAGAGTGGGGGGGGGTGAAATGATCACATGTCGCTTTTCGGTCATGTTAAATTTGTGATTGTACATATATTTTTGTAAACAAAGTCACTTTCCTGATGTTAATGGGATTATATATACAGTTTAACATGGTCAAAATGTTGCTCTCTGGCCCTTGAATGCTGAAAATTGCGAAAAGTATCATATTTTCACTCAGTCCAAGCTTGTTTGGAGCCCTGTTTTGTAACTTTGGAGTGACTAGCGATAAAAAGCAATTACACTTTTTTAGGATGTTGACCACTGATTCCAAAAATAAAGAATATCAAAAATATTTTTTCTTATAAGGGTGCACTACACTAAATCCTTCCGCATTTGGTGTAACCCTTCATAGTTCCGGTAAAAAATAGCACCTATGCGAAATATATCGGCGTCCAGAGGGAACCAAATTTGAGTGACTCTTGGTTGTTTTGATAAAAAGATAGAATAGGAGCTCAACATTACATATCTGTTCAGAAAATGTTCTGAATCGAATGTACACGGGTAATAGGCCCTCGGAACAATATCATGGCCGGAACTGGTAAGGAGGCGAGCGTGTCGGCTGAAATTCGGGATGGCGCTGTTCAGGAGTTCGTATCTTTTAAGTGTGTCTCAACTGTCCCAAAAATTAAATTGAAATAAAAGTTTAATCTTTATTTAAGACACTGGTTTGATCAAAATATTAAAAATGTTGTTACATGGGGTAGAAAAACAAACTTACTTTCTTGTATTTTCCCGTGTATTTCAATGGGACGATTATTTAGTGGTGTGTGCCCTTCGAAGACTCATTTTTAAATGCTATGTACATGATTAATACCTGATTTTAAGTGCCAAAAGGTGAGATTTTTGACTGAAACTGATGTCTTTGCAAAGAAAAAGTCTGTTTTTCTATTTCCGTCTACAAATACGCGATTTCATTCTTAAACGCACGAGAAATTAGCTTCAAAACGCAAGTTCCCGTCGAATTGACAATATAAGACCGTGCTTGAAATTGAGCTATTTTGGCCCCAATATCATAGAAGTGGTCACTTTTGGTTATCTCGGTGCTGAAAAAATGAAACATCTTTGGAATTATTTTGATGCAAAATGTAATTATAAGATCAAAACTCAATTATAACCGTTTTGAAAATAATCACTGAACCTTTAATTGGGTCTCAATAGACATTTAAAGTCAAAGCATACTATATTATGGCCTAATGATGACAAAATAACGGCATTTTTATCTCATGACCAAATGTTCAATTCCCAAGAGAGAAATTTATCAATTAATTCTAATGATGGGGTTTCTTAATTTTAGATCTTGCAAAATAATACACGCAACTTGGAAATTTAACATTTTAGAGTGTCAAATTACCGTTCTATCTACCCATAACACCCCCCCAAACTTAAGGCATATGCCTATTGACACGTCTTTATTATGCATGATCTAAGAGTGGGGGGGGGGGGGTGTAATGATCCCATGTCGCTTTTCGGTCATGTTAAATTTGTGATTGTACATATATTTTTGTAAACAAAGTCACTTTCCTGATGTTAATGGGATTATATATACAGTTTAACATGGTCAAAATGTTGCTCTCTGGCCCTTGAATGCTGAAAATTGCGAAAAGTATCATATTTTCACTCAGTCCAAGCTTGTTTGGAGCCCTGTTTTGTAACTTTGGAGTGACTAGCGATAAAAAGCAATTACACTTTTTATTATGTTGATCACTGATTCCAAAAATAAAGAATATCAAAATATTTTTTCTTATAAGGGTGCACTACACTAAATCCTTCCGCATTTGGTGTAACCCTTCATAGTTCCGGTAAAAAATAGCACCTATGCGAAATATATCGGCGTCCAGAGGGAACCAAATTTGAGTGACTCTTGGTTGTTTTGATAAAAAGATAGAATAGGAGCTCAACATTACATATCTGTTCAGAAAATGTTCTGAATCGAATGTACACGGGTAATAGGCCCTCGGAACAATATCATGGCCGGAACTGGTAAGGAGGCGAGCGTGTCGGCTGAAATTCGGGATGGCGCTGTTCAGGAGTTCGTATCTTTTAAGTTTGTCTCAACTTGTCCCAAAAAATTAAATTGAAATAAAAGTTTAATCTTTATTTAAGACACTGGTTTGATCAAAATATTAAAAATGTTGTTACATGGGGTAGAAAAACAAACTTACTTTCTTGTATTTTCCCGTGTATTTCAATGGGACGATTATTTAGTGGTGTGTGCCCATAAGTTAACGCCACCCACGAGCTGTACTTATAAAGCAATTTCAAAGGGTGACATGGTGGCTACCAAATTCTATCATTGCACAATATTAAAATACTATTTATTGCAGTTTGTGAAGATAAGCCCAGTTGTAGATGTGAAAGCCCTATGCAAATGGATGAGTAGCGAGTGGAATATGACCTTGCCGCCCGGCTTAGTGTTATCTGTTACTGGTGGAGCATGGGACTTCCCTAGGAATGCGGTCGTCAAAGAAGTTTTTCGTAAAGGTCTTGTTGACGCTGCTGTCAAAAATGGAGGTATGTATGAATGAATATTTGGTTCATTATTTGGTTTGTTTGACAATATTTTTCCTGGAAAATCCTAGAAAGCCTCCGAAAGGCGCGGAAAGGGGAAAGCGGAAGGTCAGATGCTAGAATGCTGGTAATTTAATTCAGATATCCCAAAAATGTGCCACCTTCAAAACTCGGTGAGCCAGGACCTCTTACACCTATAGACCAAGATTCCTAAGTCAATGTACATGTAAACTAGGTATATCCCTACACTTTGACTCAAATTTTAAAACTAGATTTATAATGGATGAATACATTTTGTTTAAGATTAATGTTATTTTATTCCAGATCTCACGATGATTATCACGGGCGGAACTCACAAAGGTGTTATGAAGTACACAGCAAGAGGCCTGAGCGAATACGAATGGGCCCACAAGCCTACTGTGTCTGATGACATTGTTGATCTGATAATTCTCGGAGTGACTACATGGGGATCTCTTCAACAAGAATTGAGAGACAAATTGGAAGAAGCTGTTACAAACCATCAGGTATGAGATAATAAGAAATATTAAACAAAATTTATGAATTAGAGCAAATTAGAGGCTCAGGATTAGAAGGTTAAAGTTTGCAGGGCACTGTGCAAGAAGCGAAGAAGAAGCAGCTTATTGTTCTTATGTGGCAGCCCAAACATGGAGAGCGAACAAGAGGTCCACCTAAGAAGGATTATATCAAGATGTTGGCAGATGATACAGGATTAACAGGCCCAGACATCAAAAATTGCATGCTAGACAGAGCAGTTTGGAGAGCCATTATGGGAGTCCGACTACAAGAGTCGGCATAAGCAAGCAAGTAAGCAAGAGCAAAAATTTTCAGATTTTTGGGAGAATTTTGTTACTTGCTAGTCTTAAAAAATGGGCACCAAGAGTGGGAGTCAAACCGTGAATTGCAAGGCTTAGAAGCGATTGACATGCCGAAAAATGGGTCTTATAACATGTATAACTACCAATTTAATCATCTTCTGTCGACATTTATGGGTGCTCACCCCGGCCTTCAGGGAAGATATTATGTTTCTATGTTTAATTTTTTGTTTGAAGTTGAGACATGTATATTTGCAACACCCTCGTGGTTGTTTGATGTTCAATTCTAGACCTGAACAATACCAACAACTATCACATTTTAATGTACATATTGAAATATGTACATATATCTCCAGTTCCTTTTAACATAGATTTTCGTTTCTTTTTCAACTACATTAATTAATCTTTTTCTTTTTGTGATATTCTTATTCTATAAACTGTATATTTGTGTGTAAATTGAGGGCGCTATTTAAATATATTTGTAATTTAATTGAGATAAGTTATTCCAAACATTTTCTGTTAAAAATTTTTTTGAAAATTTCGTTGCTATCTGTTACTCTTTCTGTCTACCCTTTGTAAAGATGAAAACACGATTTAAGATAAATAGCGCCATCATTGTTCACCTTTTCTTAAAAATGACGTAATTTTACATGCTATCAAACAACCATTGAAAATATTGATGCAAACATCCGACTAAGGTAGGCCTATACAGATCAACAATTGTCAAAACCTTACTTGACCAAGACACAATTTTTACAGTCTACGTCATATCTTTAATTTCGTCAGCTAATTGAGCTGGAAGTTCAGAAATTGGCCAACATGACGAACAACAGTACTAAGAAAGTGTTAGAGCCAAACCACAGCCATTTCATTTTTGTAGACGATACAACAGGTCAAAGGACTGCGGCAAACGAACTTCGAGTAAAATTGGAAAGAGAACTGAGGAGTGAGTATTGCTAGCAATATATCGTACATCCTTTAAAAGCTTCATTACGTTTTGTTACCTGGAGAGATTTGACCATGTCTCATCTCCTTTTTCAACCAAATCGATGGTAATAACTCTTGTAGTGAGGGATCAACATTTAACCACAAATTGCCTCAGGCAAAACTCACTTCCTGGGAACTAAATACTACACAAGGTCATTTTTATGTAACTCATTGGCCCGTGTCATAAAATGCCTCTAGCTATAATGACAACCTGGTGACCTGGTCACCTCATTAACAGATACTAATCCCAGGAGAGAATTCAAATTGTGTTCAATTTTCTTCAGGCAGTGAAACCTAATGTGTTGGTGCAAACTTCAAAGCGAAGGTCTAAATCAGTAGAAGAGTTCCTTTTACAGTCCTCTATTTTTTAATATGGACATTTCTCATCTCAGGAAACTGGTATTGCTTTCCACCGTTCATTTTGCGGTTCATTCAATTGAACCAAGTGAACCAGCTGTTCAAAGATTATGTTCCCATAGGCACCAACATGGCCATACGAATCTTTACATGCCTATAGATATAGATAGCTTAGACAAAGACCTGTATATTCAGATGAAAGTAGGTCGCTTGTGTAATGTGGGTGGGAAAATAGGTTCTGGGCGAGCATTTTCGCACAATTTTTCAATCAATAGCCATTGAAAGACATGTTTAGTCACTAAAAACACAATAATTATCAAGATATCTGCACACAAGAAGAACGGCAAGTACAGTAAAAACTTACAACACAACATGCGATTTATAATGATATTAATATTATATTTTTGAAGCCTTCGGTGAAACCCAATATCTAACATGTGACGATAAAGTGAATAGATGTGAACAAATCAGCTGTTCTAGTTCAAGTCACCGTACCTGCCAACATACACAGATTGGACTCGACGATTCGGAAGCCTGGATAGCCGATGTTGCCGACAGTAACCAATGGATCTCCATTGATTTGACATACCCAAGGCGTGTAACGGGATTAGTTATAAAGGGGAACCCTCAAGCTGACTTGTGGGTTACAAAATTCAAGGTGATGTACAGTGACGATGAGGAGGATTGGAAGGTGGTGGATAACAGGGTAAGTAAAATGGATATTGGCCAAATTGGTGGCATCAGCATGATCAGGAAACACTCTACCATTTCCTTGCTTTGCCCCCCCCCCTGCCCTTTGTCAAAATAAGGCCAAACATTCCAAAATGTAGACACATTGTTGGACCCCTCCATCTATCAGACATCGTCTTGCATTCACTGGTCACGTGAACAGTTGCCAAATGTATTAAATTAGTGCCATCGAAAAGGTATTTCACAGTGGCGTACCGTGGCCGCTCCTACCCCGGGGGGCTGAAGAAAATTCAATTTTGCCGCCCCTTCCTCAACAGCCCGAAAATGTTGACCCAATTGTTTTTTCGGTTGTTTGAAAAAGTGAAGAGCAAAAAAAAAGGATTATAAGCGCCAGCGCCCTAAAAGCAACACATTTTTATGTATAGTATATATTTTCCAAAATTTTTTATACTTTACAAATTTTTTCCGCCCTTATTTCTTTACTAATTCTTTATGCCGCCCCTTTTTTTCTGCCGCCCCTTCTTCTTCCGCCGCCCTTTCGTTTTGGCCGCCCCTGCTTTTTACCCCGGGGGGGGTGGCGCCCACAAAGCCCCCCCAAAAAAAAAAATACGCGCATGTTTCAACAGTTTTTTGCCAATAGACATGATAGAAAAACTGCCAAATTTGTTCAATATGTGGCAGCGAAGAGGCACGTACCTCATAAATGTGAGGCACCTCTCACCTGAGTTGCAGCCTCTATTATGAACACGGATAAAAACAGACAGATACGGTCAGAAAGCTATCATAATCGCTACAAGACAATACAATCATGTCAAATACTTGTAAGATATATTTTTGATACACATTAATGTGCGGCAGAATCCAGTCGATTCTTGCATCCTTTCACGGTATTTTTGCAGAAATTCGATGGGACTAGTGACAGAGACACAAATGTTGCCACCTGCAGATTCAGTTCTACAGTTCGAGCTCGTTTCTTTAAGATACAACCGACTGAATGGCACGGAGACAGGCCGAGTATGCGATTTGATCTCCTTGTGTGCAAAGGTTTGTATGTTACTTGTTCTATTTAGGAGGCAAACTAAACTCCTCAAAAAACGTTTGGAAAGTTTTTTTTCAAGCATCTCTATTCTTAAATTATTTGTGACTTGTTTATATCGTGTTGCATATCAATGGACAGCTAATTTAAAACAATTACCTTTTTATGTCTGAGCATGGTCTGAGTACACGTCTTGTGCATGCAGTGGGGCCCTCATTCTCGCTCCACTTACTCCCTTACCTCTGCTTAACCTCTTACTACTGGTCGCAATGGCTGATGTACCGACCGGGACATAAAATCTCTTCATAAAGTTTTGCTGCTTAGCAAGCAAGTTGTTCCGAAAATGTGTCCTAAATCGATGATTATAAATGTATCCATGATACGATATAGTATGATCAGAAATACCCTCATTCCTTGCAATTCAGTATAGTAGGCTACTGTCCTGGTCGCATCCTTTTCACTCATCTTTTATTCACATACGTATGACGTATAACAACATTTCAACAAGTAATTTCAGGCAACATTTCATTTTCCTACATCCATTTTTTTTTCAAGAATCTCAGATTATTTGTGACATGTTTATCGTGTTGCATCAATGGACAGCTAATTTATTCCCCTTTACAATGACTCCTCATATTTTCATGACTGAGTATACGTCTTGTTGATGTAGTCTGTCTCTCTCGATCCACCATCACTCTCTTCATATGGATCTGTAGGCCTGCTATTACAGATATAGATCATACCGGCACCCTCATACTACTGGTCGTAATGGCTGGTGTACCGACCAAAGGCATGAAATCTCTTTACAAATTTGTGTTCCTTTCTGGCAGCATTTCATTTTCTTACATGTTTTATTCTAGATGTAGCAGTCGTTTGTGTCCTTGTTGAAGGTGGAATGTATAGTATCAGACAAGCATGTTCCTCTGTAGAAGCTGGTACACCGCTGGTCGTCGTCGCCGATTCTGGCCGTGGTGCTAACGTGCTAGCACATGCTTTCAAAGAGGATCAAGACGAGTGAGTATGCAATAACTATTGTACCGTGATCAAAAGCATTTTAGCTGTAGATTTTCCGAATTATTTAATGATGACTTCGGACCATAGACTCTATGCAATAAAGCAACCGGAACATAACAATTGAAATGGCAGCCATTTTGGAGACAGGTCTAAGATGGCAGAGTGACAGGTCTTTAGATCAATTCTACAACTGTTCATACATACGCCACTGCGACTCGTAACAATATCGGATATTTCTAAAAAATAAGACCAGTATAAGTTCAAATGAATATAGAATGCGATCATCAACATTTCCATTTTTAGCAACAAACCCCGACCCAAGCCTACCTGACCCGCTTATCTTACGACATCTTTTTAAAAAAGTAATCATACAATTATTTCTCTAAATATAAAATGTATTTACTACTCGTTGTAATTCACAGAAATATCATAAAAGCCGAACTAAATGAAATCATTCGACGTGATGAAGACGTCGATAGCACGCTTGAGCTGATCAAAGAAGCCGCCAAGAAACCCAATCTACTGAATATTTATGATGGAAGTTGCGAAGGAGGGATCCAAGCGTCAATTCTAGAAGCCTTACAAAGAGGTAACTGTTTAACTCTTATGGGTGCCCCATGTTACATTTTATAATTGCATTTGCAGAGGAATCCAGCAACTTTACAAATGAATATTTCATGAGGTATTGGGTTTTGAATGGTGATTAAAGCAACTCAAACCCCACTATCCTTCAAGACTTGACACCTTGATCATGTTGTGAAAATTAAAATCCGCTTTAATTTGTTCGTCGCTGCCTTCTTTGGGTATTTCTCCAGCTATCAAAGTAATAATATATTATATACTATAGATGACGAAAAGAGCATGGATGTGGATATTAAGTTAGCTTTCCAATGGGGATACCACGAAGTATTGAAAGAGCAGATGTTTGCATCCAGCTTTACATATAACTGGAAGGTAATTAATTGATTATTCTAATGCCATGTTAGTTCATTTTAGCACAATTCTTTTGACATACTGTCGTATTTTATGACATAAATTCTTTCAAAATCTATGAATGAAACTCTATATATTCACAAAGTTTTGAGACCTAAATGTAATTAGTTAATGAGATGGCACTAATTAGTGTGATACGCCCATGGTTTTTATGTACCGCCTGCATGAAAATTTCGTTCTGTGATTTGGCATACCGGCGTATCATGATACGTCGTCATAGGCCACCGTGTATCACATGACGTATCACTATAGAAACATTATTAATACATAGGTTGTCAAATTTTGCATGTTTAGGCATAATGTACTTCTAATTAGTAAATGAATAAAAAGTTTGTATTCTGTTGAGAAGAACAAAGACAGATATATTATTGATTATAATCTTTGATAATACGACGTAATAAACATATTTTACTTTGGTGCTTTTACAAAAACAAATAGTAAGTTGCTTACTCAAAATTTTGTGGTCCATTCTCGCTTTCATGTATATCATGTGATAAAGACCAATAAACTACCGTATTTCGTTTGACACCAGAATTATGAAAATTGATATGCAATGTGTTGCGATTTCAAAACCTTTTTGTGATATTTTATGCAAATTAGAGGTAAAATCGAAGGACGATGCCAGTCGTTTTCAGATGTCTCAAGTGATACGTATATGAACCAGAGATCTGGTAATAATTCTTGTTAAATAAATTACTTTATCACTTTGTCTATTTGCTAATTTATAGTTGTGCCAACCCTTTTGCTTGTATTTCAATTAGTAAGGAATTGCCGATTGTGTTTTACATTCCCATACAGATGTATAACGTGGATGAGCTAGTATTAGAAGACCTCCTGAGAGAAACTATCTTGAAAAACCAAGTAGAATTTGTGAAGTTACTAATCGACAACGATGTTGTAAACTTGGATAAATGTATAACGTGGAGTATGATCAAGCAACTGTATTCCAAGGTTGGTTCTTTATTGCATAAACCCCAAAATTAAATTTCATCTTTCCCACAATTTACATTTTTTAGTCTTAACTCTGCATACTCTCAAACGGCGACACGTCATTTTATTTGGAGGGGAGAGGTTCAATATTAATGACAGGAATCCATTCCTTTGAAGTGGGACATTTTTATGACCTCCTTTTTCCGAAATGAAAATAACAGAGATGCTCCCTATTTTAGAGGGAGGCTCCCTATTTTTGTAAACATCTTGTGCATTTTGACACCCAAATTTGGCAACCTCCCTATTTCAGGAAAGTTATGTGCCATTGAAGTTGCATGTAATTTTGAAAACCTCCCTATTGGATGTTAATGTTGGCATCTCTGAAATAACCCAGGAAAAAACTGCAACATGTTGCAGTTTCTTCCCCCGCCGGAATGTCACTGTTTTTTTTATTTTACGCTTTTTACAGGCTCAAAGAGACTTTTTACAGGCTCAAAGAGACTGGACTGTTCTGCTTTTATTGTAATATGTAGTTGGAAAAAAAGAAGCTTGAAGACCCACACATTTTGTTGTAATACATGTATTGTATGAGCCCACATATTTGAGTGCCTTATTTGGGACCCCATCCATAGAAAAATGACAACGGCAGGGGGATTAACCATGATATTCTGTCTCCATATTTTGCAGGCCACTTATGATGTCAAGCCATTACCTGGTCACATGTCAAGAATCAAAGCATCTCAGGAAGTATGCCATTTATCAAAAATATCTTTTAACTCATTTTTGCAATTGAAATTTTTTTTGGGACATAGTTATTTGATTTTTATCAATTGAACTTTGATTATACAAAATCATGTAGCAGCCATAATGTAGTTTTTAGATAAACATCTGAAGGCAGAC
This sequence comes from Amphiura filiformis, assembly GCF_039555335.1. Taxonomy (NCBI): domain Eukaryota; kingdom Metazoa; phylum Echinodermata; class Ophiuroidea; order Amphilepidida; family Amphiuridae; genus Amphiura; species Amphiura filiformis. Next base: position 11,546,666 of record NC_092646.1, on the reverse strand, counting down.
CATTTGATGCAGCTCTAGCCTATAGGGTATAAGTAAATAGAGGCAAATTTAAGCTATAGGCCTATTTTGGATCTAAATTTAAACAAATGTTATTATAGGCACATACGAATGGTACGCTCTCCATACCTTGTAATAAATCGCTTTTACCGTTTCATTATTATGAACTTCATTTTAGGAGAGCGTGCTGGATATCGTTCAAGAAGTGATGCAGGATCTGGCGTTTGATAAATTTTCATATTATCAGAAGGATAATCGAGGACATGGTACGTATAGGGCCTAAACCTGCACACCGCTGAAGAAAACTAAGGCCTAAAAAAATTATTGATTGGCGTAACCCGACCGACCCTATAAATTATACCTGATCCTAAAGTTTTATTTTTGTTTTGTTTTTGTTTGTTTTTACAAAAATAAATAAATAAATATATTGAAGATATAGATTTTTTTTCCAGGACCTAAAATTTGTTGGTGTTTTGGGGGAAAAACTATACCTTTAATACGAAAGGTCAAAATTTTCATATGATGGACGGCTTTTCATCCCAGTTAAATACACTAAGTACGTATCATTAGATTTATACAATTTACTTCGAGGACTGTTTAAAATTTCAAAAATATCAATTTTAATCATTTGCCACAAAATGTATATTATATCGCAAATTAAAAAAATATATATATTTGACATTAGAAGGACATTACTCGTATTCAAAATGTAATACAATATGTCTGATGTGCTCTCAGGTCCCACAAAAAATACGTAAAAACTTCGTATCTTCGTTATCCGAGCCCTTAACTATTGCATGAGCGTCAATGTTTTCTGTTTGGTTCTTTTCACAGATAATGACCCAGTAGAGGACCCTTACAGACATTTGTTCATCTTCGCTCTGTTGTGGGGATACGACGAGATGGCGTTGTATTTTTGGGAGGAGGACACGGAACCTATAGCGTCAGCATTAGCCGCTAGTAATATGTACAAGAACCAGTCCAGTAACATATCGTCAAGATACAAGGAACAACAGGAACATCTCAAAGAGATGGAAGAGTAACTATTTTTACTGTAATATACCGGTATTGTGCGTATTAATCTCCTCTCTTAGTGAAATTTCCCTTGCTGTTCTTCCTTCTTGACAGATCAACTTGCACAAGAGAAGTTTTGCGTTCACACTTTGGCCTATAGTTGAAGTCAGATTTTGGCTGATTAGGTTGCTTTGAACATGTTAAAGTTCATTATTTTCATTGTTCTTCTTCTTTTTTTTTTTTCTTTCTTTTTTTTGTCTATAGGAAATTCGCTGAGCTTGCTTATGAATCGCTCAACGCCTGTGAAGCCACCTCAAAAACCGCGGATGCTTTTAACATGGTTCTTCGTAACGTACCTTCCTGGGGAGATACAACATGCTTAAAACTTGCCGAGTTATCACACAACTTGACATTCATCGGGCATGCTGGGATACAGACTCTGGTAGAAGAAATTTGGCAGCATGGACTGCATAAACCTGGACCCAATGCAAGGTATTGGATATCTTTAACGCTCAATGTTTCACAATTGGTGCCCGCAACTGTGCAGCAATTGTTGTGACGATAATTATCGTCCATTATTTTATCTGTCAAATACCAATATTGACAGAAACGATAATAATAGAGGGAGGCAAGGAATTAACAGCCGTGAAGACGATACCTCAAGACGATACCTAGCCGTTTATATCATGATTACAGTGGCTTTAGCTATCACATGGCAAGTCCAGTGCGTCAATTGCCTGATGAAGTCTGGTAGTTCCAAACTCATCGTAGCAAAGTTGCAAAAAGGAAGTTCTAGTATTAGACTACTGGATGACTAAGAACATGCACTCATTTAGTCCAACATAATGTTATTAAAATGTAGACAAAATATTTTGCACAAATGTTTGCCAAAATATTTTACAATAACATTTTGACAACATTTTAAAAATGTTGTTTAATATAGTATATTTATTTCATATAAAACGTTTATAATATGTCCTTTAAGTAACCCGACACTAAAATGTTATTGAAACATTTTGATCAAAACAAAAACACGCTTATAACACGTGTATGGGTGTGAAAATCATGTTAGTGCTTGCTGAGTTAAGCAGGTGGGTTCGGTATGAATGCTAAGTTACATGACTTCTTTTTGTTTGTTTTTATCATTTCAGTCTTTATATCAAAGCCAAGAACTTGGTTCAGTCTCCTCGAGTCGCATTCTACCACTACCTGGTATGTTATGCAAAGCAATATCCAGAGACTTTTTTCGACTTCACAAAAAGTAACGTAACCGGTATCAAATATGTTTATAGCTTCAGAACTATTAATTGTATTCACAATATTTTATTTAACATAGCCTACAGAATTTTTTTACGAATTTCAATTTTTATTATATTTTAAGAATTATGAAGGAATGAGAATGGCATAGAAGGGGAGAGGGGGAGGGGAGATGCAGAGCGAGAGATGGTCTGGAGGGATAGAGAGAAAGAAGTGAAGAAAAAAAGAAAGAAATGAAATTAGAAAGAAAATGGAAATATGATGGGAGGAAGACTGAGAGGGACGAGAGCAAGAGAATGAAAAGGATAAGACAGGGCACAGAGAAAGGAAAAGAAAACTTGGAACAATGATTATATAAACTAATCACATAGTAAACCATTCGATGATGCCAATGCCTTTATGCTTTAAACACCCATAATACATTCAGGTATATTTCACACCTGCCTAACACAAGTCACCCAATTTCGAAACTTCGCACTGATTGTACAATCTTACAATTATTGAATGGCAACATTTTCCAATATGATAGCGCTCAAATCGAACACCATAGAAGAATAAAAGCTTCAGTCCGTTGCTAACAATGTAACGGTTTATTGTTGTTCGTTTTTGTTTCCAGATGTTCTATCTATCGTTTTTAGCTTTGCTTTCATACATGATGTTATCTGATCAGTTAGCAAACCGTTGGCCACAAGGAGTTGAATGTGTATTGATGTTCTGGGTTGCTACCTTCATTGTCGAAGAAATACGAGAGGTAACAAAAACATTATTTTCAACAACAAAATACTTCGCTTATAATTATACCAGATTCGATATAGGAAAACATAATGAATATTGGTTACTTTATGTTACATAATTATATTGGCATGTTTTGCGCAACCATCGAAGACTCAGTACAAATTTCCAGGTGACCTCATCTCTCGTCTCCGGGCACAAGTTTGAAATTGGCGCATGAATACCGACTGCTGCCCTCATTCGTCAACCTTCTGGTCACTATGAAGCATACGGTACATGTGATGTGTAGACGGTTGGTGGAATTAGTCTAGGACATAAAATTTCGCAGGCGGAGTACATTGTTGGATATAGGGGTGTATATATAAAAGGTATATATTACGTCATTCGATGATCCTAACATCTAAAAAGAGGATGTAGCTGTAAAAAAATCATGAAACGAAGAGGTCACGAATAAAACATACGGAAACATTTTGAATTGCCGGGAGGGATGATGAAGAGGCGCAAACCCGTGGTCTATCCTGTCACTGATGTTTTATTGGGTTATTCCAGTTGAAATCCACACTACCCCTGTGGAAGATTTAGCTGAAATCTTCCACAGAGGGAGTATGAGTTTCGAATAGAATAGATAGTTGGGTAACTTCCATTTGAAATACTCACTCCAGTTGTGGAAGATATAAGTAATATGGGTTTCAAAATTATTAACCCTGACCAATCACACTTGAAAAACATACTCCCTCTGTGAAATATATTTCCAAAATCTTCCACAGGGGTAGTGTGGATTCAACTGGATGGAATAGCCCATTTAGTGACCCAAATGTATGGAGATTTTATTTTAAAAAATTGTTTCGATTTTTTTTTCTACAGGTGATTGCCCACTCACCAAAAAGATACATCAGAGTGCCATGGAATTGGATTGACATCTTCAATCTCACTCTGTTCACCGTTGGTATGATACTTCGTCTTACCGCATACAGCAGGAATGAGGCTAGGGTCATCTTAGCTTTCAGTCTCTTTGGGTTTTACTTCCGATTGCTGCACAAGCTTACACCGTTTAAATGTACAGGACCAAAAGTGCTTATGGTTGGACAAATGGTATGTTGGCATATTCTGTTAGAAAGCCATAATGTACGACCTTATAATATCATGAAATTATTTTTTTTTTTTCATACCTGATTTTAGACATATTTGTAATATTTACACATGTCCCAACATGCACCTAAATGGAATCAGCCGAAATTGGTTGTGTTTGCAGGTCAACAGAGCAATTTCTACATAAATTCATGTAAGTCCCAACATAGAACTCCATGTTAAACGGCCCAAATAGGCCAGCGTGGTTTCTTCAAAGTTCACTTTGCCTTGTTATTTCAGCTCACTAGACAGAAACCCTTCCCGGCAGTTTTTACTAATATCTTATAAGAAGATATTCTTAAACAAATCCAAATAAAGGTGATGTTGACATACCTCAATGACGTTTCGTGCTGTATCACAGCACTTTCTCAATTTGAATGACCAGTTTTGACCTTTGACGTCGGCTGCTTCCTATTGGTAGCTGACGTAGATGGCGCTGTCAATAACTGATCATAGATATGCGGAAGGAAGTAGTTGCCACAATCCCTGTTGAGTGTATTAGCCTGCCCCCTCTTTCTAATCCATAGGAAGCAGCCGACGTCAAAGGTCAAAGCTAGTCATTCAATTTGAGAAAGTGCTGTGATACAGCACGAAACGTCATTGAGGTATGTCAACATCACCTTTATTTGGATTTGTTTAAGAACATCTTCTTATAATTTTAATGGACAATCCTGATGAATCTATTTGCGGATATTACTAATTATTTGCCAAATGTTGGCATGGTGACTTATGCAATACCTTCACATTTTTAACATCCATTATTTTATTACTATGGTTACCTTGCCTCTCTATAGATAATTGACGTGCTTGTAATACTTATCATTATGATCATCCTTCTCCTCGGCTATGGAGTGTCAACAACTGCAATCATGTATCCACATACTTCTGACCCCGTGTCTCTCCTCACATCTATCATATATCGGCCATATTTCCAAATTTATGGGGAAATATTCCATGACTATATGTATGGTAAGTAAAGACTTGTACAACTTAATTGTGCCAGGAAACAACTCTCGCACATCGATCAGTGATGGATCACCTGTACACCAACTGTTCCGATCCTATTAACTCTGTCAAACTCAACATTGGCATAGGAAACAGAGATCAAAACTCTGTTCTGATTGCAAGCAACTGCGGTAATTGGAGCTGCACTAGCTTCTCGCCAGTGAATGCCACCACCAAAACATTGGACAACGCCATCAAGGAAAACATTCTCTACATTTATTGCGTCGACAAGAACATCCGTACGAAAGAGTTTAAAGTTCAACTCTGCCGCCAAGTTCAACGAGACCAGATGCAACTCCCATAGACAACAAGCAGGTTGCTTGGAAGCAATCAACAAACAGAGATTGCCAACCTTTGAATATCACCATTATCAGTGATTATACGGCACTTCAAAATGTTACTATCAAGTGCATACAGACGTACAATGCCTCATTTCAAATATATAGTTTTAGTTTTGGTTTTGGTTTTGGTCACGTGGTTTCCTATTGTCCTGCCTAACCACTTGAATCATAAGATATCGAACTCATTGTTTCTACCTTTTGTTTAAAACCGAACATTTGTGTCAGTCAGTTTCGGTTTTGGTTTCAGTTTCTTATAAGTGGTGTGGATCGTAAAATTATTTGATTTGAAGTTACCTACTCTAAGTATACAAAAGAAATGTTTAAATTTCGCAGTGCAATATTCACGAGCAGAGAAGTCGAACAAAGCAGTCTACATTTGAAAGCATTGATTTAGTTTGAAAGCATTGACTTGAGACTACGAATTAGCCTAAGCTGATTTCACTGTGAAAATATATAGACCATCGAAATATTTCCACATACATTACAATAGCCACTTGACAGATTATGACTTCATTGATATCCACAGTATTATACACAACTCTATTTATGTGCATGTCGCATGACGGAAGATCAATATCATAGAAAGCTGGTTTAAACTAACTTTTATTCAATTTATTTATTGGAGAATAGAGAGAGAGATAGAAGAGATCGCCAGGGAAAGAGGGTATGTGTGTGTGTGAGAGGGGGGAGGGGGTAAGGGTAAGGGAGAAAGAGAAACAGAGGGGAGAGAGCATTGGAAGTGGGAAGGGAAGGAGGGGGAGAGGGGGGCTCAAGAGTGGAGTGGAATAATAGGGAAGAGTCGATATCGAGTGTGGGGAGGGGGAGGAGGAGGTTATATATGGTCATTTTCACGGTAAAGGGTGTAACTTTTGATTTTTAGGGTCAAAATTTCAAACCACTTAAATATGTTTCTGTTTACTGTAATCATGCATAGAAGCAACTTAAATTCCAGTAAAATAGTGTTTCAAGGCTTAAACCTTTTGATTTCTGATAACAAATTTGACATTTCCATTACATTTTGGTTAAAATCTAAGAAAAAATGTATTTTACATAAGCTCAGAAAATTATGACATGAAAGCTGGAATACATGTGAAATCCCATTCCAAAGTAAGTCAACAGATATAAGTTAAATTTTATACCATGTTTTGCTATGTTTGTAATTGCAATTTTGAAAATTTTTAACATCAAGGGTCATTTGCAATGGAAATTTCCCAACCTTAAACATATTTTTTAAGTTTTAATTGGGTTCCTAAAATAATTTAAATGTCTAACTTCATGTACAAATACTACTTGATGAAAGGAACCTCCCAGCCAAGTTTCACAGAAATTGGAGTTATTTTTAGAATTGGCAATTCAAGCGATTTGTGTTTCGGAGGCTTCAGTTAACAACACAGGTGATCATAAAAGTAAAATATTTGGCTAACTACTACAAGTTGACATGAAAAAATAGGTAAAAAATATCACAATTACCAATTTTCATGCTTTGCTTCTAAGTATTGAATTTCAGTTGTGACAAAAATTAAATTATCACAGCAAGTCATTTTTTTGGTTTCGGAGGCTTCATGTTTACAATGGTTAAACATGGCAGAAGTAGTTTTTTTGAAAACAACACTGTTGGGATCATCTAAGCTGTTATTTTCTTGTGTGTATTGAATCAATGATTCTATGCGGCAGATATTGCAGATTTATAACGTGATAATTTTTTCACCCATTTGTTAAGTATGGTGTTATTTGCATGTGAAGCCTCCGAAACGGGCTTTCTTGGATATCAGTATATTTTTCAAGCATTAACCATAATATCAATTTTTTTTTTTATTTATGACATTCTGCACATATCATGCAACAATTACAATGCAGATATCAATATGGAACATACCAATTTAGATATGCATAGATGATAATTAAGTTTACTGTTGTTTCGGAGGCTTCATTTGTTTCGGAGGCTTCAATTGTTAACGGAAAGTTTGTATTGGGTCCCATTTTCAAACGGTGATATATATCTCCATGATTTAAAAACAAGTGACTTGAGGATCTACTTTGCTACATTTTGATAAATAGATTGGATGAGCTCTTTTATTTATATTTGCCCAAGCTTGCTGAACAGTTTGTTTCGGAGAAAAAAAAAAGTTAACGGAAAATCGGCTCTTTGAAGTCAAGATTTTATAAAAATTTTAAAAGCTTGCAAATCAACTAATTTTTGTTACCCATTTCAAGTTAAGATATCAACTGTTATGAATCAAGAAGAAGTGAAGAAATAACCAAGAATTATGAACCAAAGCTATACCCACAAAGTTTGTTAACAATTGTTAACGGAAAATGAAGCCTCCGAAACGACAAATATCGAAGTCCGGTTCTCAAAAATACAGGGCTGTTCACAATTAAATCTAATGTGGCAGTGTTTACTGAACATATGACCGTACTTTCAGGATAAGAAAAATTATCCATGAACTAACTGAAGAAAACACAGGGTTTTACAAAAATGTTACTGTTTTTTACAGTTTTTCAAAATGGCAATATTAGGTACATTTAAGCCTGCTAAAACTGAACGCAGTAACTCCCGAAGATGATTATGCTACCCAAGGTAGCTGCTAACTAGATGACTTATGTGGCCAAAAATCATGGAATTCTGTGGCTTTATTAGAAAACTACGGATCAAAATGTTAAAAATCCAAAGTTACACCCTTTACCGTGAAAATGACCATATAGGTGGCGGAGGGAACATAGGTAAAAGGTATGGGTTGTGCTTTCCGGGGAATAATCTAATTCATAATCAAATCATCTACATCATCATGCATCGTATATATTTCAGACAAATAAACAAAACACCCCCCCCCCCACCCCTCAATATATGCACATGATTTCTACATGTAGGCCTAGGTCTCGTATATGTGATGCGATCAAGCAAAATCAGTCGGAACTCGCAAATATTGATTTTGAGATATAGCCAAACAAAGGAAATATTTCCTTTTGTTTCCTATTGTTTTGGAAACTCTTTAATTGCTCATATCTTTGGAACTGGTTGTTCAATTTCAATGGAGTTTTCTGCAAAATCCAGCTTTGTAAATGCTTTCTGTTATCCTATAAAAAACTGAAAATTTAATTTTTCCGAGTTCCGACTGATTTTGCTTGATCGCATCACATATATCCAACGATGTCTATGCATAACTTATCAAACGAATTTTATGGTGTCATGGAAGTGTGCCATCTACGGCAAAAGTCGCCGGCGTTGATAGATATCGATAATGAAAATGTGAGCACAATAGGCTATTATATACGTATGGTTATAGGCCATTATACTTTTGATTATATATACCCTCTTGTGTCCTCCCAGCACAATAGTGTTATGATTGCATACCAGTTCATCTCCACATTTTAATCCCTTGATTTTTGGTTTCTGAACAATAGAGAAACCAAAACTATATATTTGAAATGAGGGAATGAATCCTGTAACCTTTGAAAAGCTACGTCAACAGGCAGGGACTGCCTTTTGAGGAGAGCGAGAGCAATCTCCTTAAATCTGATATAGGAGAGTGATTTTTAGCTCTCCTTAGTTGATCATTTTCTCCTTACATTCTATTGTAAATGCTCTAAACAGCTCTCCTGCAAATTTCTATACACATTCCCTGAACAGGCCCAGCCAGATCAGTGCTAGCTTTTTAAACACTTTTGATTGGCGAATTCATATTCGGAAATCAGCTGTCAAACTCATGAACGATGTATGTTTTTATTTAGTTACGGCAGATGATGGTGGTTGTACAACCAATGAGACAGCGATACAACTTGATGGAGCTGTGCGATGCCCTGAGCACGTTGGATGGGGATTGTTCTGTCTTGCTCTTTGGATGATATTAAGTAACGCGCTGCTTCTAAACCTTCTTATTGCTATGTTCACGTAAGTACAATAATTTATTTATCTTGCTTATTATTTTTGAGTATCCTTCTCCTTAATTGTATGAATTGTAACTGAAAAAAAAATCAGGAATTGTGAGTGGGTTAAGGAGGACTCCAAACCACATCACATAAAATAATCCCCTTTTGTTCCACTAAATTCCACCACCCCTATAAGCCCTTCCAGGCATAAATATTGATAGGTCCCTTAGATACGTAGTGTAATTAGGGGTCCTGATCATCAGGACCTGAAGTGGTCATGTGATGACCTGTTGCCTTCCGTCCTCATAAGGGAGCTTTTAATATTTGGTAATTCCAGTCCTTGATTTATGATTAGTTCACGATAAAGTTTGCTTATATCATAAATATGTGTGGCCTCCCGTTTACTGAACGTATTTTTATTGTTTTTACATTAACATGAAGTCTTTATACAAGAATCCCTTTTGCCGCAAATTAATTTGTTTGGGGCACAAAATTTAATTACCTATAATTATCATTTTTAGCCACAACATCAATTAGGTCATAAGATAGACATAATTAGCTATTAGCCACTTATTATTACTTACGAATTTAGTTTCTGTTTGCATAAACAAATTCGACATCGAAGCCCCCTTGTTCCACTTAATACCCAACAACAGCCAGGACACTAGGTTAAATAGCCAGGTGAATAGCCAGGACACCATGCTAATTAATTTGCATAATTTCATTATTATATATAACTATGGAGCTTGCAAATGCTATATCTTGAGATGTGATGTATGCCTAAATCTTTTCATGCTGCTTGTATTTTAAAAGCAACACTTACGAGAGAGTAAATGAGAAGAATGAACTCTTGTGGCGATTTATGTGGTACACCATTACAAAGGAGTACTACAAGAAACCAAGCTTAGCACCACCGTTCATCATCATTGTGCACGTCTGGCGTCTTGGTCGCTTCATCTTTAAAAATGTCTGGGAGTGGAATTCTCCAACATTGAGTAAGTTTTGAATACAGCATCTGGATTAGGGTCAGTCTAACTTTATTCATGTCCGGCCTTTGATTCTGACAAACCCTGCGGGGTTATTCTAATCAGTTTTGCCGGTTGTCCCCTGCGACCTTTCGTTCTTTCCATTCAAATTAGCCAGGCAGTTGCCCACCTAAGACCAACAGAGGGCATACCAAATAAACAAATATCACCTTATCTATAGTGTGATATGATCAGGATAAAACATTAAACCGTAACCGTGGGTGAATAAATCAAAAAAAGCAAAAAATTAATTAACTAAAGAGGCCCTGCATGTTTTTATCGATTGGCTCCAAACATAGGATTTGAATCGGTGTCCTTCACTGTAATCGTGGCGCAGTGCAGTCCATTCAATCAAATCATGATCAAATGATGTCATGAACCTATTTGATCGTGCATTTGTTATGTTTGTGAGCTGTCGTGGTAGATTGAAATCATGTGTTTGTCCACCATATTTACGGTATGATACGTCATATGCACAACCTCTATTGTCCTGGGAGATTCTTAATATATTTTCCACAAATTCAAAGAACCACTTTTGGCGGGAATTTGTATAAGTTACACAGCTGAAGTTGAGAAAGACTACGATGTCTTGTTAAAAACAAGAATAATGTATAATGATGTATATTCATACGTAGCGGTAAACGTAAATAGGAAGCAATTTTCCGGTGAGGGAAATTTGAATAGCGTAGAAGTCTAAAATTGCTTCCTATTTAAAGAATAGTGTACTTTTGGTCATTATCGCCATAGTCTATCCCCTTAATTATTGTTTGTTACAGAACTTGGGTTCAACGAAGACGAACAGCGTCATATTAAAGCGTTGGAGAAACAGGTGGTATATGACTACATTATGAAGAAGCGACGAGATGTACAAGAGCAAATTAGGTAGGATTATACAAATATGCAAATACTAATTTCAACGCTCAACCGTTTAGAACTTAGGCCTAATCGATAATCGGGTTGGAGATTATATCGTGCCGATATTACGAATAATTATAATGCTACAATTTTGGCAGAAAATGACATCTATTACCGATAATACATTAAAAATATACTGCGCCAATAAAGTATCCTTACACTTGGAAAAATAATCACAATTTCAAAACTAAAGAATATTGGGGTAAATTTGTTTTTTTATTAGATGCACTATTTATTCCTGCATATTATGACACCACATTGAATCCAATGTGACCTCAAGAAGTAAAGTTACAAGCAATTGAATAGACGAAGGTCCAGTTTTAAAAGTGACAAACTGCTGGCCCATACAAGGCGCAAAAAGATTCCAACAAGCCGCAACAAAGAGACAACACAGTTTCTTCAATGAAGCTTTATTTAAAGCAGTTTTTATTTCAGTTTTTACTTCTCTGTACTTTTCATAACTTTCATTTTATTTGTCAGTTCTTTTGTTTTAGTTTTCTTTTGTTCCTTTTGTTTTAAATTAAAGCCAAACGCATAAATCAGCCATTCACCACTCTCAAACCAGATGTCTAGTGTGTGGAGTTTTGAATAGGCCAGTTTGTCACTTTTAAAACTGGACCTTCGTCTAATCAAATGCTTGTAACTTTGCTTCTTGAAGTCACATTGATTCAATATGGTGTCATAATGTATATGTGCATGATTAGACAAATTTACCCCATTATTGTCCAGTTGGGAAATTGTGATTATTTTTCTGCTCTTACACGAAGGATACGCAAATTGGACAAAGAATCTTCACCAAAGGTTTGAACTGATCTTTCATTTCTCGTAGCCAACTTAAAGCCATAATGTATGATTTCGGACAAATTATAATCCTGTTATACCCTCCCAAATATTATTACATAATATCAGTAATATTGTCAAGGAGGTTTTCTGATATTTTTTGAAATAATGAGGTAAAATGAAAGAAAACCACTTAGTCGCTTAACTGTAGGAGAATTGACGAATAAAACCGGATATCCACGGTTTCAATCAAAATCTCTAAATATGACTACAATTTGATTGTAATCTTTCACAGGGTATTTGGGTATTACAATCGTGCAAAAAGTAAAAATTCTTAAACAGCCCTAATGATCAAATCGCACATTGCTTTTAACGTTTTCTTCTGCTTTCGTATACCAGGCAAGAAAAGATTCCAGATCGTCTTGACAAGTTGGAGAACCAGCTAAAACTTGTCAAAACTCATGTTGATGAGCGCTTTGCAAAGGTACGTACTACGTAGGTTAGTGGGAAGAACCGATCGTGTTCGATCGACTAGCTATCTTGCTTACTTGCTTAAACGAAGTGTTGTCCTCGAACTGAGATGGCTCTCCATATCTTCCTGTCTTGCATAGCTGTTGTTATTGTTAACTAGCTATCAAACAACCTCAACGGCAGTTTTTTTAGAAACTTTTAATCTACCTTCTGATGTTCATGCTATATACACAACATTGGGATTATGCCAATTCCGTTGAGCATTTTATGAAACTTTACAAGCAAGAATAATCCAGATACCCCCAAACAAAAAAAGCCTTTAAAAAGGAATGCTTAGAGTGTGCTGGTGGTTCCACAGTAAGCCTAACTATGTCCTTGCCTACTTTACAATATAATCTGGATATAATACATTTCTTTCAACTTTTACATTGTGTCCTTTGAAACTCAATTGAAAACATCCAAAAGGTTGACAAGTAAACAGTTAGACCCTGCCTGATTTATCATATCTGGATGTTGTTATCTTCAGTAGACGTGGTTAGCAATGCACATGCTGCGTTGATTTGAGTCAGCATCATATTAACTATTTAACTTTTAATGGTCAAGATTATGTTAGAACATTATGTTGTCGTTTATAGCGAATATTGGCGGCGATGTTTTTGTTTTTAAAAGTGAAGACCATTCCTACAGTGTAGCTTCTCCCAGACGTTCATGTACATGCCTATTCATGAAAGAGCCTTGCTTACATTCGGGCAGGTTGGATATACCAAACCTCAAATATCCCAATATGAGATCAAAATAACTTTGAATAAATGTTACATACACACGCAGAAAGCTACATGGTGTACTCTGAAAAAAGAACCCGTTCTAGTCGATTTCCAAAGACGCGATTGATCACAGAAATTACAGAAATCAAATATTTTATTTTTTTAATAGGTGAGGCCATCGTCACCAATCACCACTGTACAAGGAACTGCTGCAACTGCGCCCTAGAAGAGGCATTTATGATGCATGTTAACGAATAACGACTATTTAAATGAACTTAAACCTACAACTTTAAACTACACTTAACTACAACTTATGCATTACAACAAACAATAAATGTCATGTCAATTGGGTATGAACTTTTGAAGCAGATTTTACATGTTTTAAGGCGACAAGAGATGTGGCTTGACGGATGATTTGAGGTAAATTGTTCTGTAAACGAGGTGCGGCAACAGAAAAAAGCACGACGTGCGTATAAAGTTGAAAACTGGAGAAACAAGCAGACTTTAGTATGCTAGAACGAAAATAGGGTATATATACCATCTTCAGTACAAAGTTCTAAACGAGGAGGTTCAGAAGAAATGATGTGGAGCCCAATTGTTAACCTTCGACCTTTTAACCTCCTGACTGATAAGTCATAGATATGTCACCCTATATATTTTCAGAATCCTTTTAACAGTTTAAGGATTCTGAAAATATATCTATAGAGTGACTAAAGGAATAATTTCGGAGTTGGTTTAAACACAATTTGAGCAGTTAGGAATGTACCCGACTTAGAAGTAAGAAATTTGTGCAAAATGAAGGCCCAATAGAAGCCATTTGTTGGACCATTTTGGTACTGTATTTTTTGTGTTCAATTTTAGTCCTCACTAATTATTAATTGTACAAAATATTGCTTTAACGTTATAGTGTCGGATGTCTAAAGCAGAACTGAAAAGGGCAACTTGCTTTATATGCATATGCAGTGTTCATTGGTGTTTGAGAGGATGCCCCCCCCCCCCCCCCCCCCGAGTCACTTGCAAACTGAAGGCCCAGTAGTTGAAGCCACTTTGTGGACCATTCATTTGGCACTATTATTGTGTATGTTATTGTTAGTTTGAAAATTTTTGAAAATAAAAACCTTAATGGAGCCAGTTGGTGCAACTTTTTCACAATGTTTACGGTTATTTTCTGACCATTATTTACAATGAATTTCCGACAGTACCGTCGATTATAGGGGTGTGGCGGAAGGGCTAGGGGTGTCTGAGGGGGATAAAATCCATATGTAAGCCATAATGGTTTTTGCAACAATTTTACAATTTTTTTTATTATTTTGCGACCATTAGGGAACGTTCATAAATACCTTGGTGGGGGGGCTGGAAAATTTGTAGGGGGGGTCAAAAAAGTTTTGACCTTCCAAAAGGGGGGTCAAAAAGTTTTGACATGGCAAAAGGGGGGTCAAGAAAGTTTTGACACCCATAAAGGGGGGGTCCAAAAAGTTAAATACAAATTTGTGCGCACTACGCGCGCACATTGTCACAATAAAGCTCTTTTAATCCCGATCATAGGCGTAAATAGAGTAAAATACAACATTTTTGCACTTTACGCGCGCAGTAAAGCATTTTTTTAAAGCTCCGGTATATATGTATGTAAAGCAACTGCAATTGTTTTTCGTCTGTGCCGCAAAATGTCATCCCCCACACCAAGAAAGCTGGATACACCCCTGATACATCCATGCAATAACTTTTGAGACCTTATTTGAAAGCAATTTATTTATATTTTATGATGTCCTGACAATTTAGGCCTAATAAGGCCTGTAAGAGTGACACTGATAAATGATTAATTTATTGCGGATCTGTTTGCTTGAATTTGTAACAAGGTTGAAACTGTATAAGTTTAATCCACTGTACTAGTAAAATAAAGCATTACCTATAGTGGAAACAAGAGTGGAGTATTTTAAGTACTAGTATACCTTCATTATGTGTGTGTGTGTGGGGGGTAAAAGTTTGGGTGTTTACAAAAGGGGGGTCAAAAAGTTTTCAGTCCATAAAGAGGGGGGGTTCTAAAAGTTTAACATACAGACAGAGGGGGGTCAAAAAGTTTTGACATACCTAAATCAAAATTTTCCAGCCCCCCCTACCAAAGTATTTATGAACGTTCCCTTATTTAAAGTGGATTTTTAACTAGGCCTATATACACCACTTTTCGCTGAATTGTATAATTTCCGGCTTATGAATGTGTTACTTTTTTCAATTATAATGAGGGAAAATTACAATATATCACATTATATCAACTCATACTTTTCTGTGGATGATCCATCTAAAAACAACCTCCCTCTGAATTCTACCGGTGCGGACCCGGGGTGAGAATGGTCACATGGGTCCTTAATAAATAATTTGCAAATATTTCCGTCTATACCCACCCCCACCCCATATTATTATTACCTTTCTGGATCCGCGCTGGTCATGCCTGTTTACATAACATTATCATACAATTAAAAAAAAACAATGATGGCAACGGCAAGGCCTTTGATAACAATTTCACAATTAAATAACAAAAGCTATAAACAAACTTCACACATGGGTACGGTGATGACCTCTAACACAGGGTATAATGTAGCACTACTTTCGGGCTCTGTTGCTATTAGTATACTATCCAGTGAGGTTGCGTCAGCAACCGAGCCCTACCAAATTCACCTGAATTTTTATTACTCCCTTGACACTGTCCTTAATAGCTCACATGCAGTGAGCAATTAGTCAAATTTCAGAGTCTCTCATTTCACCCTCCCCCAGAATCATAGCTCCACCCAGATGTAAAATGAAACCCAACACACGGCCTTGATGACAGATTCTAATTAACTGTGGTTATGATAGGACCAATGTTATGTAATAAGTTTCACCATAGTTATTCACACTGAGTTTTCAACTTTGTTTTTCTAGTAGCAGGCCCTACAAAATGTATGCAGAATAATTCAAAGATGTTCATGTTTTTGGTGAAAATATGTATGCAGGGATAACAAATATTGTACATGGGCCCAGAAAATGGGGGATGGGACTGTTATTAAATGGCTTTATTTTGAAAATGTACATGTAAAATGTCAAATGGGAGATATTTTTATGCTATTTTGTTTAATGCATACATGCACCAATAGCAAGGGCGGCGGAACTGGGGGGGCAGTGGCCCTCCACTTTTTTTTGACTGGGGGACCTGCCCCCCACTTTTAACCCATAATGTGCTGTGTGTAACATGTCTGGGTGAACATAAATAATCAAATATCTATTCTAGACCTTAACATGGTTAAAGAAAGTGTAAAAATTATGCAAAATTTTCCAACTCCCCTGTAGGACACCCAACACTAAAAGCAATAATTTATACAATTATAGTGAAAACTTATCCACGAATGGCTTCAATTTGGGCCTTCATTTAACCCATTTTCGGATTTTTCAAACTAAAATTGTACACAATAATAGTGCCAGAATGGTCCACCAAATGGCTTAAATTGGGCCTTCATTTTGCAAAAGTTTCTCACTTCTGAGGGGGGCACATCCCCCCTCAGACAACCCCCTGCGTCGCGCAAGAGCGACCATTATTTTGATTTTTTACATCACCCTGACTGGCCCCCCCACTTTCAAAATCGTTCCGCCGCCCCTGACCAATAGTTATATTTTATCAATTTATTTTACAAAACAAAATACATAGGCCTCGCCTAGACTTGCTTATGTTATTATTAAATTGCATTTTAAATGTAATGGCTCCTTTTATTGTGAATAGCCTATCCTAGTCATTTAGCAATGATTCATTTTAAATTAATTTTCTAGAAATTTTGATGAGATTAGGATTCATTTTATAATTATTTTGTCTTGAAATTTTGTTTTAAGGCCAAGTAAAATAATAAACATTCACAAAACCTTATAAAAGTGTTTCTTGAATATTAGCAAGGCTATAGAAAGCATCTTTACTTGGTAGACATATTTTTTTTGAAAAGTTATAAGGGGCTGTGCAATAATTATGAGCCCCGGGGGGTAAAATTTCCAAACAGCTTGCCAAAAATCGCTTGCCCCCCTCTCGGCCCACCAAAATTGCTTGCCCCCTCGGCCCGCCAAAAATCTTTGCCCCCACCCCATGAACATGCCAAATTTTTGGGATCCCAATTTGTAAACCTTAAATGGTCTCTATGTATGTTGCGAGCAGGAAAATTTGCATATTTAAGCGTTTCTGTACTGTTTTCCGTAACCTTTTAGAGCGTTTTATTAAAAGGCGCCCCATGAATGTGTGCCAAAATCGCTTGCCCCCTCTCGGCTTGCCAAAAATTGCTTCCCCCCCTTTCGGCTCGCAAAAATTTCTTTCCCCTCAATTTTACCCCCCCGGCTCATAATTATTGCATAGCCCCTAAAGTGAATTTCAAAAAATAAAAATAAAATTGAAGAAACCTCAAAAAAGGAAGCGGGATGGGACTTGAAACATGTTTATTTTTTTATTTGGCCTAATGAATTTTAACATTCCCTTGTTGTTCCAAAATATTTTATGTTAGCTGGGTAGGCACAGACCCTATATTTGATGATCTGTGTCCCAAATGACTTTAAAAAATTGCAACCAAAATATGAAAAATGTTAGAAAACAATTTGCAAACAAAGCTCAAGAAAGTTTGGGACCTTTTTTGTGTATTAAAATGTTATCCTAGAATGTGCAGCAACAAAGTATCTCAAAACAAAAGTGATCTTTAGGTGAAGAATCTAAGAGAAATGCAGACAACCTTTCTGAAAAGAATAAATTGAGATATGATCATGCCAATACCCTTGATTTTGTTAAGTCCAGCTCCAAAAGACCACTAATTTACTCATTCCTCAAATTTCTGGGTTTTTTAAAGCAATTTTAACTAGGAAGCCAAGAAAGACCATTGATTTTGACTATTCGCAGCTCCAAAAGACCCCTTTTACTTGTTCGCAGCTCAAAAAGACCTATTACCATAAATGTAAGTTTAATTTCCCAGTCTAATTTATGATGTGAAAGGGGGAATGGGAAATAGCAATTTTCATGGGACAGGGAAATTTATGGGATTAAAAATCATTAAATATCTACAGGGCGGCAAGCATCCTACAGGGGGTAAGAGGGGAAAATACTTTTTACAGGTGAAGCTCCCTGTCCTACGCCATTCACTTTTTCCAGGATATGAGTAAGCAAATGAAATCTAGAAATCCTCAAAGTTACCCTTTCTCATTTTCATAATTTTCCTTTGTCAAATAGCAAAAACTTTGATATGGGGAAGTAAGCACTTGTGTTTCAAGTTGTATACCATCACTAGTGTACAAAGGGTGTAAAGCTTAAGGATCTCGCTTATGTTATCAAAAACAGCAAAAAATGGGGTAAAAATGTACCTTATTCACACAGATGTTAAATACAAAAATCAGTTGAAATGAAGGTAAAATTCTGGGTAAAATGGTTCTCAAATACTCCTCAAAACATAAGCCTATATGACTACCGGCTTTTTGATGTTAATCACGACTTAAAACATAAAAATACTTAATTGCTCAAATATATAGGGTAGAAAACAACCACATAGTAGTATAGTAGGCCTACTTGCTTTGGGTCCATTTTCAACTGATGAAAAAGACTTGTACTTGTTGAAAGGCTTTGTACACGGGTGATATAAAACTTTCTGTCCAGCAAACACAAAATGTTTTACAGAAAACGTTCAAATGTCGGGTTATAGGGTATAAAATATTTTAATAACATTCCAAAACATTTTGAAAGCTTGATACAAAACATTCTAAACAGAATGTTATTTTGGGGTTGAAAAAATATTTTGCAAAAATGTTTGCCCAAAATATTTGCAATAACATTTTAAAAACGTTTTCATGACCTTTTATATAACCCGATATTTAAATGTTATTAAAACGTTTAGAAAAAAACAAACATTTTTGAACATTTCTGTATTTGCTGGGTGCAAATATTTTAACATATAAATGTTATTTAAGTGTGGACAAAATATTTGGCAAAAATGTTTGCAAAATATAGTTTACAATAACATTTTGAAAACATAAAAAAATATAATTTGCTGTAGTGTGTTTTCATACAAAACGTTTTAAAACGTTTTCATGACCTTTATAAACCCGACATTTTAATGTTATTAAAACGTTTTTACCTAAACCAAAAGTCAAAATATAACTTAAAACGTTTTTGTGTTTGCTGGGTAGTCCACATTTTATGGTAAAACAATCTCTATTATGTTACATTTTGAAGCTGATTTTAATATTTATATCATTTTTGATAAGATTGTTCAATATTTTCATTTTTTGTGGGATTTTGTTGTCTTTTATTCTTTTATGAAAACTGCCTTTTCTGCTTTTCATCGTAATTCTGCTTTTTTTCCCCAGAAAATCTGCAACACGGAAAACTTTGGGCAAACATTGAGTAGACCTAAAATTAAGAGTAAATTTCTCTGAATACTAGTGGAATATTTTTTTAAATTTAATAGTAGTACCCTAACTTTTTCAAAGTACATGTGCCTATAGTTAGGCCAAAAAAATAAATTGTTTGGTTGCCCTTCCAAGAAAAAAATTTGGAGGGTCAGTAGGTCGATCCTTTTTTTTGTCATGGGCTCTTCCTCCATTTTCCCTACAGTTTGAAAATTGTACATTTTTGGACTGAATTTAAACGGAAATAATTCTGGTTTTTAATCAAATGTGCATTTGATAAATAAAATTAGTTAATAACAAATGTAAAATGTCCCTGATTCTGTCCAAATTTAAAGTTTCTTCTAAAAAGTGATTGAAAAAAAAAAACCCTCCCCAAAATTTCTATTTTTTTGGGTCGGTCTCTGAGGGGCAACAAACCTTATTTTTGGCCTTATTTAATACCAAGAAATGGTCTAGGCCTTTAATTTAAGGAGAGATGCCTGAGTTTGCCTACAATGATCAAAACAATAATAAAACTGATAAAAAGCAAGATCAAAATTATTCCTTGCTAATGCTATATAAATTCAAAAGGGAATTAGATAGCGAAATGGATGGAAATGGGCCAAAACGGATCGAAATGTATAAGAATGGATCAAAATGATAATCAAGAATGAATTACCATGCATGAAAAGTTGGAAAAAGATAATTAATATCGGTAAAAGCTTAAAGGTCTGTAGCCCTACTGACTTTTCAGAGGTGGGCAATAAATAAATAAATTTTGAATTTCGTTCATGAAAGTCATGTACAGAAAAGAAAGAAAGAAAGAAATATATAAAGAAAGAAAGAAAGAAAGAAGGATTGAAAGAGAGAGAAAGAAGGAAGAAAGAGAAAGTAGAAAAGAAAGGAATGAAGAAAGAAAGAAAGAAAGAAAGACAAGAAAAGAGAACAAAAGACAGATTGAAAGAGAGAGAAAGAAGGGCAGAAAAAGAGAAAATTGGAAAGAAAGAAAGAAAGAAAGAAAGAAAGAAATGAAGAAAGAAAGAAAGAAAGAAAGAAAGAAAGAAAGAAAGAAAGAAAGAAAGAAAAAGCAAAGCAAAGGAAAGGAAAGAAAGAAACTTCAAGGATGGAAAGAAAGCCTGAAAGAAAGAGGGAGAGAGAAAGAATGGAGGAGAGAAAAACAGAAGGAAGGAAAGAAGGAAGGAAATAAATAAATAAAAAGTGGGTCATCATCATGAAAAATGTACCAGTGTTCGCCAATACAACCCATCACAAAGAATGTTACGGGATGTGAATAGCTATTTTGGGGAAACAAGATGCCACATTTTTATCTTTTTTGTGACTTATAAATCAGAATTTTATTTTTGACATATTTGATCCATTCTGGTGCATTTCGATGTATTTTGATCCATTTCAACCAATTTCCATCCATTTCCGACCGTTTCAATTAACTCATCAAACAGCATGAATAGAATGAGCTAAAAACTCAAACAGTATCCATTGACCAGGATATGGATATATGTTATCACAAACAATAAATAGTTTTTTAACATTAAATTAAATCATACAAGTAATATTCTTACTTCAATGATTAAATATGTAGGCCTATATGCAAGTTAATAAGCACAGGAGAAAAGATACAGATAGCTACATCATGTAGATAGGCCTATAAAATAAGATAAATACTAAAACACTAAAACATGACGTGCCCATAATATTACCTACAAAAAGTTCAAATTATTATTTGCATACAAAATTTATACAATTCATTACTGATTTTCACTATTTTCTGTCATTTTGCTCTAAAATGTCAGTGCTGCAATATTTTTTTCTATTAAATTCTACAAGGTAAATTTCAAAATATTTTGGCTAGCCTGCACTTATCACTTTTTACTCTAACATGCCTATACGTAGGTCTATAAATTTTATAAAGACAATAATGATTTTATCATAATTGAGGCCTTTACTTGAAATCAGTTCAGAGATGTAGACCCTATATAAGCATAACTTTAAGAAAATGAAATAAAATATCTCTATTCATGAATTATTAAAAATCCTAGAAGATAAATAATAGAAATGGTTTAAAATAACACTTAAGGTTTGGTTGGAAAAGAAATGTTACGAATAAGAGACAATACAGAGATCCAACTTCAACCCAATCATGAAAACTGTTAAATTGCAAGAACTCCAAAATATTATAAAATTCATGAAAACACTTTATTTCTAAAGTATTTTTAATCTTTAATAATGTTTCTGGTCAAAATTATTCACAGGCTTAAACTCTTAACCATCCACTCTAAGTGTGAATAAATGAAACCACATTAATTATGCTGGTAATGTTAACTCTTCCAGACCATGGCCAGACCACATGTAGAGATAGCCAGGGAATCTGTCATCAAGACACATGTGTGATGAGTATAGGGTTGTTGTCAAGATAAACAGTCAACTAATTTTCAAAATGGTCCAGCTCTTGCCTGTGATTGGCTATTGGTCACTGATTTCACTCATGATTGACACCACAGGTGGTTAATCCAGGCACACTTATAGCAATTTAGCATCAGTTGGCTGGCTCCCATGTACTTCAAGGTCCATAGATATACACACAAAGATTTGTGTGCTTTAGTAATGTACTAAAGGAGCTGAATAGATTTGGAACCTCCCCTAGCAAAAGCTAGGGAGAAAGTTGTGAAATTGCTGTGGCCCTCGCGCTGACGCGCTCGATTGAACGTCTCGCGCTACGCGCTCGATTCCTCGCGCTACGCGCTCGCTAAGTCGGTGAGGGCCACAGACTGGCCGCGCTCGATTGAACGTCTCGCGCTACGCGCTCGATTCCTCGCGCTACGCGCTCGCTAAGTCGGTGAGGGCCACAGACTGCGGCTAGGTATAATGGCTAAAAGCTGCTGAAACGCCCGGGCTACAACGCGCAAGAAATATAAGCAGTCCATACACGATCATTTTTATTGATCAATATTGGGACCCAAGAGGCAGGAGTGGACACAAATGTTAGTGTGTACAGTGCATTAATGGTAGTTTTGTATCTAATGTCTTTTATATGGATCAATTAAATTGAACGTGAATGAGCCTTGGGGTACATGTACGAGCCGCATAAAATAACTGAATGCAAGTACTCAACTTGTCCTTTATCAATAATTTAACCCGGAATCAGTATAAATAGTACGAACAAACACCTTGGTTTACTACTATTTATACAACAGACCATTAAGGTCTGTATACACTTGAATGAATTTATTCAAAGGGTCAACTCAAACGCAACTTTACAGAGTTTAATAATCAGCAGCAAGAATAGACTGTCCAGTTCACATGCTTGCATTCTGACAACATAATACTACTAGTATACTGCCTTGAGGTAAGCTTAAGCTTATATATTTTTGTCACAAAGATTTTAAAATATTAATGTAACTTTAAGTTTCTGATGTTATCACGATTGTTGTGTAGCTGATACTTTATAGTTTTATTGTGTTTTAACTATGTTTCAACGCTGACTGTTGAAATAAACATGATAACACGTCAACCCCTGAACCCGGCCCCTGAATGAATTATCATTATTAGAAAACGGATTATTGTTTAATAGCCAAATTTGAAAAAAAGCATTGGAAGCAGAATTAATTTTTGCGTATTTTGAACCTCGTTTGTTGCAATACGGTCCCAATATTGATGTCGCATTTCGAGGTGTTATAACTATAATAGCTCATGTACTGTGTGCACGATCTAATTTTGCTTCGAACGCATATCCCAAATACTGAAATAGCTACAAATTTGGCAATACAACCCGTTTTGGAATAATGGTCCTTTATATCAGCATGTTGGGAGCGCTTAATAGAACTAGCACTTAATACATTTCTTGGCGTTTTGGTTAGAAATTGCCTGGAAAAAGAGAAATGTATTCAGGGTTTAGCCACCTATAGGAAACCATTTTTAGCCTAGCGAAAAAAGATGAGATCATATAACACAGTGTTGGGGATCTTTAAACATGCATTTACAAAAACCTATTATACATAATTGCTCAGTCAAATGACCACACTTATGATGCATTCAGGTATTTGAGCAGCTAAATACACCGGATGAAGCATGTAGTTTACGTTTCATGCATTATGTATGTATGTTAATATTAATAAACCCTGATTGGGGTTAATAAACCCAAACATATACAGGGTGTCACAATTAAAAAATACCGGATGGATTTACACCGTTATAACTACATTCACGGCAAGTGCAAATTAGCTTTCCCCAATGGGCTATTCCAGAAAATAGATGCACACCCCCTATAGAGGAGTTCGGATATCCGGACTTTTTGTCCACTCGTGACTGTTGGAAATCCAGACTTTTAAAGTGCCCAAAGGCAAAAAAATCCGGCAGAAAAATAGTTTAAAATCAGAAATCCTCAATTTGAGAGCTCATTTTCAACATTTCCGTGATTTTCCCTTCATTTGATTGGATTTCCAAGCTTTTTCCAGTAACATTGGCAACATGAAATCCAGTCCTTTTCAGAAAGCAGACTTGGAAATCCGGATATTTCTTTGATTGAAAATTTACTCCTCTATAGAGGGTGTGCACCTATTTTCTGGAATAGCCCAATATAGCGTCAAATAGGCCTACTTTGTATCAACATGCTGTAATTTTTGGGCGAAATTTAAGAAATTGTGGTTTAAAATAGCTTTACCTAACTGTGGGTAAAGATAAGCCAATTGTAGATTTAATAAGTGTTGCCCCTTAACTTTGAGCTGTAAATATTAGAACCAATATAGGTAATATTTGCCCAACCATTTTGCAGTGTACTAGAATCTTATAAGAATTGAAAAGGAACATGTAGAAAATCACGATGTAAATGTTATGTTATTATTATATACATAATAATGTAACATTCGGTCAAAATTGTTTACCAAACCATTCTGTAAGTTTTAAAAATACATTTTTGAAATGTAAATTAATAGCTTGATTTTACCTAATGGTAATTCTGTAAAATCCGCAATCCACAACTTCCACGGTGAGTCAGTCATGTGGGGTTCTTTCTGCGGAATATTTTATTAAATTTGAAGGTAAGGACAAAGTTTGCTAGACTATCTAATTTCTTGATTGTTAAGAATAGGGCCTACATATAACCAGGATAGCTTAATTTGTTTCCTACATTATCAGTGCCACCTCTCGCGCTTACGACCACTGATAGATAAACAAATAACCAACCATGTTTGCATGATCATTGTGAACTATTTTGATCGGTTAATATGCATATTATATCCCTCTTTAAGAATTACCCTCTTCTAAATTGTGTGATCTCAGTAGGCCTATGTCTTTATGAAGATCTAACAAAATTAAAAAAAAACACCCGGTAATTGTTAACATTGGAACACCATGTATAATCCAAAAAAGACTTGGTGTGGAAAGCGATCCATCTCTTGCACTTTCGCTTCAATTTGATTCGATTTTTGCAGTTAAACTTATTTCTTGTTCATTTTGTTAAGTCTGACATAATTTAGAATTTGTCAGTAAACTGATATTTATATGAATAATATAAAGGTTAAAGTCTTATTTGTGTGAATCTTTAAGGTTTCAACCATTATTATTCTTTACAGCAGCTACTACTATTGGATATGCGCCATGCGAGTATTCAGTTAAGTGAGTCACATATAATACGGGAAGTGGTCACTGTATGATTGCACACTATATATCGCGTCCACTTCCACGAGGCCGAGGTGCTTTCACATGTACAGTATAACTTAAAGAGCTGCTGCAGTTGAAAGTGACAGGAAAATCTAGCCAAAATGGATGTCGTTGGCAATATTATGACAATAATTGACATCGCTGACAGAATCAAGGGTGCTGTAGAAACTGTGAAAGGTTTTGAGGAACTCGCGAAACGACTTAATTTCCGAGTACAAATTCTAAGAAATGTAGTAGATCCACTTCGAAATGTCATCGCATCGAATAAGCAAAAAATCAGCCCACAAACCGCTATTAAAGGAGTCGCACATGCGATCGAGATTCTTAGAGATTGTCTACAAAAAGCTAGTGATTTCGTAGTCAAAGTGGCGGGCACAAAGTTGGTGAAGAAATTTATCAGCATGTCAAAGTATGGAGAGAGATTTCGGGAGATTGGCGACGAACTGCGGCAAATACAGGACGATTTGAAGATGGCACTACAGGCAGAAATATTTATAGTTGTCACAAAGGAACAAAGGTAAGGATTTAAATGGGCTCTAGAATTATTTTGATTGGTTATAAGGATGACTACACTGCAAAAAAAAGTGTTCAACATTAGAACACCACCTGTGCAAAATTTGACACACTGTATTCAATTTCATAATGCTTGGTGTTCGTAACCATAATGCTTAGTGTTCGTAACATAACGTCAGAGGAAACTTTTAAACACATAGTGTTTGAAGTGTTCAGCATTAGAACACCACCTGTTCAAATGTTGACATGCTGTATTCAATTTCAGAATGCTTAGTGTTCGTAACATAATGTCAGAGGAAACTTTTAACACATAGTGTTTGAAATGTTCAGCATTAGAACACCACCTGTTCAAATTCGACATATAGGCCTATTTGACATACTGCATTCAATTTTGTAATGCTTAGTGTTCGTAACAACGTCAGAGGAAACTTTTAAACACATAATGTTTGATCAATCACTAAATGTTCATAAAATGAACACTGTATGTTTAATCTACAATTTTCACAACACTATTAATAGGCATATAGCATAAAATGCTCGCCTGATTGTAAAACCATTTTTATAATTGGTTACTTATTTATGGAGATCATCAGTTGTTCTCATTTTATTTTACACAGGCCTGCTGCTTGCACGGAATGAAAGAACATTGAACATTTTGCGGTTTATAGAAAAATACCTGATAATAGGCCTATTATAGGGGTAGGCTTACATCGAATATTGAAATTTAGGCCTATACCGTACACTCCAAATAACTCTGGGTGCACGCCCATTAAAGGTGTTCACAACTTTTACACTGAATGAACATGTAATGTGTTCGTTTTGAACACTGTATGTATGTAGGCTATATTTACCACGTGCTGGGCCACGCATGCGTCGTTGCACCGTATAATAGAACAGACGATGTCATCGGAGTGAGAAACCTCGATTTGGACGGGGATTTGGAGGTGAGATTTTACCCACAAAATACCATTTTATTTAAAAACAAATATATCGAACGTGTTCTCCACATATCATAGAACAACGAGACTAAAAATGTAAATTCATCGTTTTTGTATTGCGTGGTTTTAGTGCATTTTAATGAATGCGCAGTAAGCTTATCAATCATGACCATGCCATAGTCACATGGTCAGACAGTGTGCAAATCTGCAATTTGATATAGGCCTAATGTGAATTATACTGTAGGCCTAAACCTCTGACGAGTGTGTCTTACAACTGGTCATGCGGGTCGATTTCATGCCATGGCATGCCTGATGGAATAGATGTAATTGCGATGTTGCACTAGTCAAACATGCATAGGCCTAGCCCTAGGTTTGCTGTAATTTACTACTGAGTCTGTTGTTACAATTAAATTTCGGACAAAGGTGTACATTTATACATTGACCCATTGTACTTTGCTTTGTGTAGCCGTATTGCATCCCTTTTGTAACACTTATTGAACATATGTAGGCCTAAGTGTCATATGTTCCAGACTAGAACACTCAGTGTCAGTGTTCAAAGATTAGAACACAAGTGTTCTAAATGATTAGAACACAAGTGTTCTAAAGCTGAACACATTTGGTTTTGAACATGTAAATGTGTTCTTAAAGTGTTACATGGCATTGAACATGTAAATGTGTTAGGATTTGGAACACTTTGTGTTCAAAGTTTTAACATTAGGTGTTCAAAACATGAACACACCATGTTCACAAAATGACGACGACAATATGTTAACATCAAGTGTTCAAAAGGTTAACTCACGTGTTCACAAATTTTACTGTTGTGTTAAAGTCTGGAACACTTGGTGTTCACAATCAGTACACTTTTATATGTTCAATAAGTGTTACAATTTTTAGTGTTCTAATTCAGAACACTTTTTTTTGCAGTGTACATCGAACCAATCAGATATAAGGTAATATAACTCAACTAAAAGCATTATTTTGATTGGTTACCCTAATCCGGGGCTCTAAGAAAGACAGTAGGCCTATAGTGCTGACGGGGTTAATTTATGCATCCATTATAAAAGGAGTGGAGTGTCTTAGCTTACCACCCGTCTGCCCGTCATTTTAGACGGGGCGTTTGCTCCTGGGACGGGTAAATTCAATGCATTGGACAGTTGCTACACTATAATTATAGGTGTTGAGAAAGGCTACCTTTAATAGTAGACCAGATTCGTAAAACAAGGCCATAGCTGCACATATTTGAACTCTTTGAACCCCTCATGGGCTATTATAGGTCTGGTAAATAATTCAAAGGTCAAATTAGGAAAGGTAATTTTATTCTAATGACGGGCAACTCTAGCTAGGACCTCAGGAGGAGGAGAACTGAGAAAGTCAACAAAAACAAGAAGTCAGAAGAAAGAAGAAACACAAGAAGATGAAGAAGGAAAAGTAATGAATAATGATGAACTTGATGAAGGAAAGAAGAGGCAGATGACGTTAACAATGGTTAATAAATCACAAAAAGAAGATAATGATGATTGTATAGGCGATGATGATGATGTATATGAAGATAATGGTGATGATGATGTATGAGTTATGAATGGTGATGGTTGTGATGATGATGTTGGTATAAGCATGTGATGATGAGGAGGAGGATGATAATGATGATGATGACTCTGATGATGATAATGATAATTTAAAAGCAGATTGCTTCGAATTTGTATCACTTTCTGCACAATATTAAAAAAGGAAAGAAACAAATAAATTTTCGACTTTGATTGGACATAATTATTATTGGACATATTATCAACATAACAAAACCTTCCTAAATACTTTATTCTTTCTAATAGAGAGCAGCTTAAAGGTCAGGTAGAGAGGAGCTCTAAATGTTTTGATAAGAAGAAGGCATTTGATGAAGATGAAGAAGATCAGAAGAAAGACATGGCGAACATCATGTCATTATTAGAAGACTTGGAAAAAGGTATGTATGCTTGCATGCGATATGAGGGAAAATAATTATTCAAAATAGAATTGACATTCGAATTGCAAGTTATAGGCCTGCTGTTATAAAAGGACCGATGAATTTAAATCATATTAAGATGTTAAGAACTCCTCTTAAAAGGTCTACACTGGAGTGCCTGGCTAGGTGATCATAGTTTTTGTAAAACGCAATTAAAGGTCCATTTCTTGATCGTCCACCTGGTCATGCACACACCCCTTTTCAATTCCACCATAGACCCTGGAAAGGTCTATGGTCTATGATTCCACGCACCTCTCACAGTCTACTTATAGGCCTATATAAGTTTAAATCGGACCAAAAAAACCTCATATATCTCCTGATAAAGAGATTTTCTGTAAGAAAGTCATGTTACTTATAGTCATATTCTTAGAACTATAATGTCATTTTTGACCTCTACCCAGCAAACACAAAAATATTCTTAAGACGATTATTGAAAACGTTTTAATAACATTTAAATGTCGGGTTATAAAGACCATGGATATGTTTTTAAAACGTTATTGTAAAGTACTTTGGGCAAACATTTTTGCAAAAATGTTTTGTCAACAATGAAATAACATTCTGTTAGAATGTTTTACATTCATTGAATGATATTAAAACGTATTATATCCTTACATAACCTGACATGTAACATTTTCTGCACAACGTTGTGTGTTTGCTGTTTCAAATATACACAGACTATAAACTAGATTAAATTTTTAGTGTGCCATTTGTGATTGAAATATGTAAGATGACACACTTTGTGATCAAACTGCTGCCCCCTATTTTAGCTTACTTTATATTTTAGAGTGTACAGTGACATGTATATTTTAATATAAAGAAAAAATGCAGTAACAATACATTATATATAAATATCATTTTTTAATCGGCAGATCAGCAACAGAAGTTTCAGAACGTCGAGGAATGCCAGAAAATAACGCTAAAAGGTTTGTTGAGTTCATTGGGTTATTTCAGATACCCCCCCCCCTAAAAATAGGTTTATATGCACTGTGGTGGTACCAAAATACGGATATGGGGGGAAATATGTGCTATATGGGATTCAGGAATAAGTTTGCAAACAGGAAAAACTGTACAAGATATCATCACAGCATCACCATCTGCTGAACACGCTAGCTAGTCGACCTAGCGAAAACGTTCCAGGTGAGCGAAAAATAGTGTAGTTAATCGGGGAAAAAATTCAATCCAATAGCATGCAGATCTATAGGACTATTGAATTTTAAAATCAAGTACAGTATAATAATAGTAATATAATAATTATAGGCCAACCATTTTATGACCTGCAGATCATCAAGCAATGTTTCAGAACGTCAAGGAATGCCAGAAAATAACGATTAAAGGTTTGTTGAATGCACGCCATAGGCTATTCCAGAAAATTCTGTCAAATTTTTAACAACTATGAACAACTATAATACGAAAAGTACGGAAATCCCCCGGGGAAATCCATGAAACAATCTATGTTATATGGGGTTAAGGAATAACTTTTTGAATAGAAAAATATAATTGGAATGTATGGAATTCCTAAAGATTCCTAAAGATTTGAAAAATCACAAAAACTTCCGGAATTCCTAAAGAAATGTGCAGATAGGACATAGCACAAAATGGTAGTAGTTTATGAATCATGACGTTATAGATTTCGAAAATCAATAGAAGTATTAGGACCATAATAAGAGCAAGGATGTTTTCTTAAATTTGAGATATCTGTGACGGCAATTGATGCCGAAATAAGCAAAATGTGAAATTAAAGGTACAAATTCAAAAGTGGCAATTTGTACTTTCCGTCAATGTTTACCGTACATGGTAAAGGGTTGCAACCTTTGAATGTGTGTTTTTGTATCGTATCTGTTTTAGTTTTATTTTGGTTATTTCTGTATCATTTGCTGTCACTCGTATCTCAAATTCAAGGAAACATCTTTGTAGTTATTATGGTCACCCTGATCTTCACTTTGGCTTTAAGTTCATTCACCATGTTCATGAAGTACTACTAGCTATTTGGAGTATGATAATTCAAAAACCGGAATTATGTGATAAGCAACACGAAGGCCAACTGGAAATCCGGTCTCCAGTGGAATATAGAGTTCGAAAAGCAAACGGTGTTCATAATTTTTGCTATGTATTGTTGCATGTTTAAATAAAAGGATTAAAATAACAAGATGATACTAATACTAATAATGATTCTACTACTTAAAAATAATAACTATAATAATAATACTTATAATAATAATAACAATAATAATAGTACAACTTGCGCTAATTGCAACATGCGGTGTTGCAGGCCAATTGAAAATTTGAGAATAGCAAAATCGCAATAGTGGTTTTACAAACCAATTGAAAAATGATCGCAAAATTTTTGCTAATTGTTAAAGGGTGTTACATAGGCCAAGTATAAAAAGTATGAAATGACTTAAATGAGATCTAACAGATCTAGGATTGCATCTGAAATAACATGCATGATTAGCTTAATGTTGCATAGGGCGACCTTATCCGGGACATTATGTTCCAAACTTAAAACTTAAAGTCTATAGCATGACCCACTGGCATGAAATTTGCAGGATTGTTCTCTGAAATTAAATTGCACAAATATCACAATATATAACACAAGGGTGCTATTCTGTACAATTATATAGTCTATATTATAGCAGACAATTTATTTAAATGTCCCAAAACAAATGGCTGCTATAATTTTAAAACTAAAAGGTTTTGCATGAATTAATAGCATGACAGGATGGCATGACAGTCGCAGCATTAATATGTTATCTGAAATAACATTTCATTAATAACATAACACAAAGGGGTGCTATTTTGTTCAAAACTAATACATTTGGCATAGGGGATAACCTACAACCATTAACCAGACTGGCAACTTGAAAAAAAAAAAGCCAGAGATAGCAAAAGGATAATATTTTAGGACAAAAGACAATCCACGGTCACCATGACGGTTTCAATATATTTGATGGATTTAATGAAATATGAAGCCCGAAGTATGGACATTTCAAAATATAATACATTTTTGTAATTGACATCAGCTTCTTGTAAGGGAGAAAACCAAACGTTCTATGACGTCATGTAAACAAAAGTCCTTTCGTTAGGGGGAGGGGGTCAAAAAGTCCAATTACATTTGTACAAAAATGGTAAAAACATCGGTCAAAGATTTCATTAATAACATAACACAAAGGGGTGCTATTTTGTTCAAAACTAATACATTTGGCATAGGGGATAACCTACAACCATTAACCAGACTGGCAACTTGAAAAAAAAAAGCCAGAGATAGCAAAAGGATAATATTTAGGACAAAAGACAATCCACGGTCACCATGACGGTTTCAATATATTTGATGGATTTAATGAAGTATGGACATTTCAAAATATAATACATTTTTGTAATTGACATCAGCTTCTTGTAAGGGAGAAAACCAAACGTTCTATGACGTCATGTAAACAAAAGTCCTTTCGTTAGGGGGAGGGGTCAAAAAGTCCAATTACATTTGTACAAAAATGGTAAAAACATCGGTCAAAGATGACTTTTCGAGTTGGAATTTTCAGTATTTAACACTAAACGTTTCAGGGAGGGGATCGGCTTCCTAACGACAGGACTTTCGTTTATTAGACGTCATCGAACTTTTGGTTTGTTCCCTAATATGTGTACATTTTATTTTTATCATCACAGAGCAGAAGCAAGGATTTAACGAGGCGTTGGACAGGCATAGTCATATCGAGAAAGGTACAAAATAATAAACGGACATTAAGAGATCCGTTACCACACATGTAATATTTTACCACAAACCTCTACGTCTACAACTTAAGGTTTATAAATATATAATACATAAATATATGGGATAAATATATTGGCATGGTGCCAGCACTTGCTACTGTGATAATTATGATCATTCTAATCGATTCCATTATGTTTCATTACTAGATATGAATTTCTTGTTCACTTTACTCATTAACATTCCAGAATATTCTATACGACTCTCCATAGTATTCATATGGAGATAAATATCAAAACAAGTGAAAATTAATTTTGATGACAAAATACATAACTTTTAATAAATATTGTGGAATATTTTGGGGGCATATAACAATGTAACCAAGAAGGATAGATAAAATAAAATAAAATGGGCAATTTGACATAATCCGCTGGGGTAAAAATAAACTAAACACTAACATTGAACAGGTCGAATGTTGCGTGAAATTTTCCCAATGATCATACTTTATGACTGAAATAAGCCTAATGTTGTTGTTGGGTTTTTTTTAAAGAAGTAGAACAGTGTTTATCCATTTTATATAATTTCCATCTAAAATTTTTTCAGAATTATGAATGATCTGTAAAATTGAAGAATAATTATCATTTTACACATATTTATTGTGCTTTTCAGATCAAGAAGAAGGTTTTCAAATGATTGAAGATGGCATCAAGAAGATAGATGAACGTAAGATTGTAAATAGTTTGTATATAAATTACATGAGTAATGATCAGCGTTGACTATTGTCGGCATGGTGTTCCTTTAATCATCGTAATTGGGTTTCACGTGCGTATGCATATTAAAGTGTCAGTATAGGCCTACAGCATATTAAGAGCTGCATAAACTCATTGACTTCATATGAACCACAAACGTACTAGTACGTGACGTTAATGAGCTTTAATGCACGTTGTAATAAATTTAGAAACTGATCCTGCATGTGCAAATTGTGCATGGTACTAATTACTACATAATAATCTCGGTCGAGGTTGTTCCATCTTTTGCACTTACCCATTTCTCGCGTATCTCGCGAAAATGTACAGGGATTTTCATTTCCAGGCAATTTTCGCCGCATAGGAAATTTTTATTTTCATTTTTTGTAATTATTGGAATTTGATTCCCCTGATATGAAATCGAACTTTTGGAATTGTTTCACCAAGATGTATTTATTTTTATGACATATTTATATTTATATTTTGCGAATTTTCCCAATGAGTGCAAGTAAAGCATCCCCTTCATGTCAGAGGACACGAGATAGAACAGCCAAATAACGGAAAAACAACATGAAATAAAACAATCTTACGCGAGTGACGTCATGCCGACCGACCGACCGAATGAGCATTGTTACACCGGAGGGAGGGGGGTCGGGGTCTTTGAGGTGTCACTGTGTATGATTTCGGTTTCAAATAGGGCGGTTGTCGACAATATTGTCGACAAAGCGATATTCCGGATTGTCGACAAGCATGGACTAATCATCGACAAAGACTAGTCATTAAAAATATTATAAATAAGCTTAAGATTCACAATTATTTACCATAAAAGAACTTCTGAGTATACATGTATATATATCAATAATTATTAATTAAGCATAATCATAGTTTCATAGTTTCATAGTTTATTTCATCTCAAGCAAAATGTACAATACAAAATATAATAATACAAATATAAATACAAATATAAAAATAATTAGGAAAAGCTATTCAAATAATATGCAAATGAGACGTGGACGTCACTAAACGCAGAGCGTGATGAGTGTGACGCCCAGTAGAAAAAAGTTGCAAAAAAAAAAAAAACCAAAACATTAAACAATGAACATTAATGAACCTAACATTTGAAGAGTCAAGATTGCTAACAGTACGACGGCAACTTCATCTACTTCCGGTTTATTTTACCGTACGTGACCTTTGAATGACGTCATATTTTTTAAAGCGCGCACCAAAACAATGGCTATTTTACCATGAAAGAATTTGATTTATTCAAATTCACATATTTTTTAAAAGAGATAAACATACGATTAGAACTTCCATTATACTGAAACAAATCAAATGTTATCACTTGATGGAGAAAAAAAGGTTTAATCTCCGTAAAAATTTGAAAATTCTGACTACGCATTCACCGACGCGTTTTACAAAATCCTTCAAAACACCTTTTTTCTGAGCTCGCCGCCGTTGATATTTTCCCATGTGTTAGACGCTTCCTAAATGAAATTTGTACCCCTAACCTTATACAAATTGGTTGTTTTATACGGCAAATTCACACCCCAAGTTTGTTGTTTTTTCTGAGCTGTGCGTACTGCGTACACGCACAATCAGCCATGATCAATAATATTACCTTCAATTATTAAAAACAATTAAATATATTGCCTTTCTTTTATGAATTTGAATTCGTTAACATAAAATGCATGTAGGCCCTAATTATATATTTTTCAAATCACTGACGATAATCGGCGTATTTTCTATTTCGAAATCAAAGTTGGAATTAATAATCTTTATGACTGACGGGAAATTCCCGGCCTGGTTGGTCATTGAGCTCGCCAGGACACGGCTACGGGTGTTGTCTTACTGTGCTGGCGGCGGTCGCTGCTGGTCTGGTTCTTTACCTGGCCTGTATAACATGTATAATAAGCTTAGGCCTACTTGATATTGAGATATTGAGATCCAAAGCCAAGCTCGGACACGATCTGGGCTGATGCCTCTCTGCACTGTGACAGTGTGGCATATGTGAATGATCATCACTCGATAAGCTTACTGAAAATTCATGAACTGAAACTGGGTGTGATAATTTAAATATTCTTTTAAAGTGTATTGGGCACTTGGGCAGATCTATTATGGGCTGGCAAACTAGGAGTTTGTCAAAAATCTAGGCCTAAGCCCTATAAGGCCACACTGAACAATTTTGGCATGCATGACCACGGACGCACAATGATTGTTCAGTGCGGCCGGCTTAGGCCTAGATATGCTAGATTTACAAACTCCCTATTAATTTGCTGGAAGTAAACCATTGATGATCGAGAGCGTATATGACTTCTGCGGTGTAGCCGGTGTTAACAAAGTGCACGCTTTGTATGTTCACAGCAATTTACTATACATTGATTCACTTCCAAGTTCGGTAGTGGCGTCAATAATTTTAAGCGATTGCATGACCGCAAGTGTGCCGACCACAGAGGAGTATTAAAGATAGACAGAGCGCGTACCACCAGTCAAAGTCCCCGTGTATTGTATGCTACCAGTTCTCGCATATTCATGAGGGCCGATTGTTCGATCGTGCTGTGTCTAACAATCACGCCAGCGCTGCGTGCCTTCGCGATAGACGCGATAGAGCGTTGCGTGCTTTCGCGATTACGCAATAGACCATGAAAATACGCGGTAATTGCGTAGCAGTCTCGCCTGTCGCATTTCATGGAACAATCGGCCCTCATTATCGGATGAGGCGGAGACTTTGACTGGTGGTACGCGCTCTGTCTATCTTACTCCTCTGTGGTGCCGACAAACCGCCCTTGTACGTGTGTATGCTATGCGCGATTAACTTTATGCGCATGATTCAATATTGCAATCAGTGAAATATGCACATGCTCACTCAAAATGACAAGGGGGCCTAAGCGGACCCCACGACGCGATGTTAGACGCTCCACTCGCGAGCATATTGCGAGCACCGCACCAGTATTATATTCCATGCATCGGGCCCGTAAATTGACACAATTCATTCATAATAAATTGACACAATGCTTGACAGAAGCAGTCAAGTTAATCGATAAGGCGCAAGACTAGTGCAAGAGGTTGCGGTTTCAAACCCTGGCGGTGGTTAGCTTTTTGTGTCCAATTAATATGTCAAGTCGCAAATAAGCGAATCAAGTCAAGTATGCAAGACTCCAATTCTACAACTCACAGCCATAGGCATAGGAACAGGCCAGTAAGGGGACGAAAAAAGAAAACCCTGTTCTGCGGGCCTGACCGACCCAGATTTTGAACAAATCCTCTGCCAACCCAAATTTCGGAAATTTCAGGAACAAATTTTTTTTTGTATTTTCTCAAATTGTAAATTATTTACAGATTTTGGTAATTTTTGGGTCATTTCAAAACAAAAAAAGGCAGACCGACCAACCCTACTTCGTCCACCCGTAGAACAGGGTTTCTTTTTTTCGTTGCCTATTAACTATGATTTATTTTTGGGGGGGGGGGCTGATTTTGAAAATGTGGACCTTTTTTTCAAAATTTTGACTGGAGTGCGGCAGATTTTGAAAAAGTGGCTTTTTTCCCATTTTTCGCTCGCTACACGAGCAAATGGGACATTTTGGCATGGGGCGGCTGCCCCGGAGGGTTCTCCTGGTTGAAGGTATACGGGATGTGCCACGGTTTGGGGTACCTTTTCAGCAATTTTGGTATATTTTCAATTGGGCGCATTGGGGCAAAAGTGCCCCTTAAAGCGCCCAATTATGGCAAATTTGGGTGCTTTTTGTGACAAATTGGTATACTGATGGGTGGCAAAAACAGGAAAAAGTAGGTATAGAGAAAGTCAGCATCCCCGTAAATTTTTTTTCGAAGACCCCGGGCTGCCCCTCCTGGTTACGGGTCTGCATAGGAAACAGTACTGTATTTACAGTATTACTGTAAGATTTTTGCATCTCAACAGAAAGGAAGTATTATTAGCAGGGGAACAAGCCATTTTTGAGTATACAACTAAACACATACTGTGGGGTAGGCCTATTATACCGTATTTGTTCCATTAATTGCCCATGCCATAAGCACCCACCTACAAGCCTGGAAATAAGCAGGTCTGGACCAGGAGCCACACAGTTAGAAAAAGCGGCTCCTGGACCTGCTCCCCGGGGTGATTACCTAGTGAACCAGGGTCCTATTTCATAAAACTGCTGCCACTGCTGCACCTTTGTAAAGTGGAACCTCTTTAATGTGAAATCTATGGGGCACAGGTTTCAGGGTTTGTATTATCAGGATTTTTTGTTATCATCAAGTACTTTTAACATACAAAAGCAATGCCAGTGACTTCAAAATGTGTTACGGCTCTCACCAATTCCTGGTACTCTCGGGCCCGTCCCGTCCTTGGCCTACCCGAGTCAAAATTCCAGTAACAGGTGAACCCCCTAAATTACTTGTTATAGGTTGGAAACTGGAGAAATACTGCTACATTGTACTAAAAAAATGCTAGCAATGCATACTAATTCAATGTGTCCTGGGTGTTCAATAGAAGCAAAAGTAATTTTAATTACTTTTAAAAAAATGTACAGACTTTATCCAGCTTTCATGCATGAGAGTGGCTTTGCTTAAAAAAAAGATGAGAACCAAAATAGTCAAAAAAAGCTGATCAGCTTTTAGCAGCATTTCTCCACTTTCCAACCTTGAATAACAAGTAATTTTGGGGTCTATAACTTCCTTTTTTTTCAATTTTTTGTTTTTTGTGTAAAGTAAACTAGAGGAAGGTCATGATGAGAAACAGATATTTTGATGAGAAACGGCCAAAATGAAAAGAATTTAAATTTTCTATTTTTTTTTTGATGAGAAAAAAATTGCTATTTGTGGTAGGATAAATTTTCTCATCGTAGTGTGTGTCTATTATTATTATTGTCTCATTGAAACTGGGGACACTACAGTTGATAATCCCCAGTAAATTTAGCTCACCACAAACATTATTTGTTTCTCATCCAAAAAAAATCTTTTCATTTTCGCTGTTTCTCATCAAAATGTCTGTTTTCTCATCCCAAAACTTCATAGTGCCTGGCCAGTACTCCACATAACATAGGAACTGACACGCTTCACTTTGATGTGACAGAACAGAATTGACATGGACAAAAATCTCAACCTTAACCTATTCCCTAAGGAACTTGAACATGCTGAACCAAAAATGGGATGGCTTCTTTAACCCTAACTAAGTAGTTTTTACACCAATATGTTATCAAAAACAAAAACACACAAAACATAACTTCAAATCATAAGCACATTTTGGGAATCATTTTTTTTATTGCCTAAAGGTTCACTACAAGAACCTGCTTCACAAACTAGCTACATTATCACTTTTGGATGTTATGATAAGGCGACGAAAAAAGAAAACCCTGTTCTATGGGCCTGATCGGCCCAAATTTTCCACAGTTTGGGAAACAAATTTTCCTGTACAAAGGAATGCCGACCCAAATTTTGAAAATATCAGGAACAATTTTTTGTTTGTATTTCCCCAAATTGCAGAATATTACAGATTTTGGTGATTTAGGGGGTCATTTTGCAAAAAAAAGAGACCTGACTGACCGACCCTATTTGAAAGTTCAGCCCGCCCGTATAACAAGGTGTTGTTTTTCGTCGCCTAACCTGAATCCCTTGAACTAATTTTTCTGTTCAAATCACAGTATTCAAAATCTTGTCATTATAAATATGGTAAACAAAGTAGTAGATCTATTATAGCATTCATTGGGGACATTCATGTGTACCATGCACATATTTTGATTGTAACCGCCAAATTTTGACAAATTTTTTAATGTCACTTTAGTTGCAAGCTCCAGTTGAAAATTTATGACTAATGTATGACTCATGTAGCCCCTTTATGACGATCTGATTAGAAGTTACATCATTCCACATACCAGGATCTGTGATCATTCCAATTTTATTCAATATACTCACACAAAAAATTGAAAAGGGAAAACAGATAAAGCCAGACTTTCTAATGGCTCTATATCCAGGAACACTCCAAATTTTTTACATTTTTTTTCCCAGGGGGCCACTGGTCATTGACCGGGGTATCATGCGTGCCAAAGATTCAAGTAAAAAGGGTCTTTTTTCATGATCAGGCACTGTACTTAAGTATCGTGAATAGGGTATCTAAAACAAGGAAATTTGAGAAAAAGGGTATACCTTGTACAATAAATCAGTGTTTAGGGTTCTTTGAGACAAATGTAGTATGTAATAAAGGTAAAAAGTTATGAACTTTTGAATTTGTGTTTTCCCAGTTATCATGAAGGGTTTTAGAGTCAAAATATGACTGATTTACTTGCTTCTAATGGGGGCAAAAATAATGTCAATACCTATTTAGGGTATGAAATTGCACTTGTCATACTTGTTTAGGGGTGCATTTTCAGACCTCGTAAATACTTGTTTAGGGTGCTATTTGAAACTTCATGGCAACGCATGATACACCCTTGTCAATGACCAGTGGCCCCCCCCCCCGGATTTTTTTTTTAAATCCGCCCGCCCACACCTCCTCTTTCAAAGGTGTGAAGGACAAACAAACAATTATCTTTTTGGCCTTAAAATTAAATGGCGAGTGAAAAATGGGCGAGCTAGAGTGAGAGAAAATGGTGAGTTAGATAAGTTACCAGTGTTCGATTTACCTGGATTAGCGTAGCAAAATGCTACTCACAATTTTGTAATTGCTACTCAAATCTGAAAGTGAGTAGCATTTTTTGCTACACATAAAAATATACGAAAATCGATCACTGGCCACTGACTTGAACTGAAAATGGAACATTCAGGATTAGCATGTTGCAAAATGCTACTCACAATTTTGGAATTGCTACTCAAATCTGAAAGTGAGTAGCATTCTTTGCTACACAAAAAAATATACGAAAATCGATCACTGTAAGTTACCCCCTGGCCCCTGCAGAGATTAAAGAGTGACCCCTGCTGAGAATATGGCAAGTCTCGCCGGTGAGTTAAGATTTTTACTGCAAGTCCTGCCTGCGAGTTAAGATTTTCACGGCAAGTCCAGCAGACAAGTTACGACAAGTCCAATCGGCGAATTAAAATTTATGGCAAGTCCCATCAGCAAGTTATGGCAAGTTTTATCAGTGGGTTAAGATTTTTACAGCAAGTCCCATTGGCGAGTTAAGATTTTAATCTGATAAAGAGTAAAGTGGATTTTTTCTTACCATCATAAACTTCAACTGGTGAACAGGACTTGAATCACTTAATAGCAGGGGCGGCGCCACAGGGGGGGGGCAAGGGGGGGCAATTGCCCCCCTATGATTTTCAAAAAAGAGGTAAAAGAAGGGAAAAGAGAAAGAGAAGAAGGAGAGAGAAAGGGCAGAGGAGAAAAAGAGAGAAGGGAGAAGAAGAAAAGGAGCCATTCCCCTCCCTGACCATGGTTAGAAGGAGGAAACTCCCCTTCGGACATATTGCCCCTTGTGGAATGCTGATCTACGCGGTTTTAAAGTTGTTGGTTTTTATCTTTTGGGCCCATTTTCGGCAAATTTCCCCCCAATTTAGCCTAAAAAGTGCCAATTTTTTTCGCGCTTCGCGCGACTATATTTAACGTTTCCACCATAGGGCCTATTTCACTTCCTGCACATTTGTACCATGAACTTATTTTGTTGCCAAAAGGTGCTGGATTTACTATAGGTCCATAATGCCTAAAACCAGCGGGCTGAAAGTCGGGCCCGTGAATGAAATCCATAAAAATATGCGGTTGGAAAATAAATAAATAACCCTAAAAGGGTGAAAATGGTGCATCAAATGGCTTCATGTGTGCTTTCATTTTAAAAATTTCTAAATTCTGAGGGGGCACATCCCCCTCAGACACCCTCTGCGTCACATAAGCCTGACGGGCAGCAGCTGTCGCTGCATAACACATTTCAACAAAATATTTGCCCCCCTATCAAAATACCCTGGCGCCGCCCCTGCTTAATAGTGTTGTCATAACTCGCCGGTGGGACTTGATGGTGTTGTCGTAACTTGCCGGTGGGACTTAATGGCCTTGTCGTAACTCACCGATGGGACTTGATAGCTTTGTCGTAACTTCGCCTTTTAGCTTACTTTGTGTATGACCAAAAACCTAATCTCTGTGGGGGGGGTAACTCGCCTTTTCTTTAACTCACCTTTCTTAAAACTCACCCTTTGTTTAACTTGCATAGTTACCACTGTGTTCAGTATTAATTTGTTGACTTAATTGCAGTACACAAACACATCATAATTTTAAATTATGAGTTTCACTGTTGTAAAGTATCAAATTAACAGTAGGTGATGGCTAGGCTACCAGCTAGTCCAATAAGCCTATAGATAGGTAGGTCTACATGTAGGCCCTACCAGCCATTTTGACAAGATGTCTTTTTCTCTCAATAATTTTCCCCTCAAAGTTTAATTCGCTTGAACTTAGTTGAATTGCTGACATGATATATGGCACAGGTGATTGCTATGGAGCATCATCATCACTGTATCATCATCTCAATATGTCTCTTGCTTTATTAGCTTGTTGGTGCAGGTGGTTCCGCCAATATAAGTTCAAAATTCATCTGTAAAGAAATAAACCAAAATATCAATTAAAAATGACATGGAAAGAAAAAATATCTTGGGGCCTGACTTAATAGTTGGGCCCGACAATAAATTAGGGCCTGCGCTTCAAAATCAGAGCACTAAAAAACTAAAATACTACCTCGGGGCTTCAAGTGAAGTTACTATCATGCGTGCCCCAAGTTACTAAGTCTGTGCCCCAAGTTACCAAGATGGGCTCCGAGTTACCAAGTTAAGGATAGTATGTCGGGCCCCAAGATTTTTTTTTTTCTTTCCATGCACTTCAGGGGCTCTGTAAAAATCTGGGATTGCAGTGGTGAAAAGGAATGATGGCAAGAAATTTGAATTCTTTTAAGATTCTCAATTGATTTCTCTAGTACCGTATTCATCCAGGGCACTTAACAAAGTCGTTTTGGGTGGGCGCTTATTTTTTACCTGGTTTACCTAATTTTTTGTGAGGGGCGATTATTAGAGATGAATTTATGTACGTTAAAAAAGGGTCCCGAGACATTCTAGTAGCTTTTCTGATGTAGAAAATGTATTGCAAGTTTACACCGGATGTGTAGTCCTCCAGCTATTTCACTATATCAACATCTATCTGTCACTTCAACATTAATGGTACCCTTTAGCAAATTGAATATACCCTGGGTGGACGCTTATTGGGGCATGAGCGCTTATTGGAATAAATGTACATACCAGCGTTTTGTACTGTTGAGTTCATCACTATACATTCTGATTTGGAAGCCACACAACTAACATCTCCTGAAAGCAGTTGCTGAGCCTTCAACTGTACAATTCACATTCACTTCAAGTTGACATCACTGGTATCACCTAGTTGAGGAAATTCAAGAAATAATATCTTAAAATGGAGAAACATTTTACAAGAACAAACATGTTTTCCTCCAGGTTTCTGAAATCAGTGACGTAGCATGGGTCATCATATGGGGGGGCAGTGGTGCCGACCATGTTTGGGGGGGCACCAGGTCTGATGGGGGGAGGCACAAGCCATTTTTCAGCAATTTTCCTGTGGGATTTTCTAAAGTTTGCAATCGATGGGGGGGTGTTCCAATGACGCTACTCCACTGTCTGAAAATGGGCTCCTTCATTCTGCACTTACATGTAAAAGAGTTACATGGGAGGCCTAGATACTATAGTCTGATGTACCATTAAATTCAAAATATATTGGGAAATTGTTTGCCTATTTATTTGCACGCAAAAGTAAAGTGGCGCACTACTTAAGGCCAGAGTAATGGAAGACACATTCGTCCACGCCCGAATTTGAGATTTCTTGATATTTATCAACACTAAGATGTATTCTTTCACTTGAAACTGATACAATACAACTTGTTAATATTTACACATATTTTTGCTTGATTTATTGCACGCTTTTCAACTCTAAAAAGTCACATGGCTCAAGACAGCGTAGTAAATTGGCGGAAATAATGAGTCAGCAATGCGCTGAATGCGAAATATTGTGATTACGCCTACGATTCGCGTCAAGCGTGACGCGCGCAACTCTCTGGCGTATGTCCAGCGCAGTCAAGGCGCATTCGGTATGTTTTTAACGCCGGCAAATGCGGTGTAAACAAAACACAATTTTGCAGTCAAAATCCACTTAGATTTTTTAATTATTTTGAATTTTGGCGCACTAAATGCAGACATTATAA
The DNA here is from genome assembly GCF_039555335.1 of Amphiura filiformis. Classification (NCBI taxonomy): domain Eukaryota; kingdom Metazoa; phylum Echinodermata; class Ophiuroidea; order Amphilepidida; family Amphiuridae; genus Amphiura; species Amphiura filiformis. Next base: position 11,503,242 of record NC_092646.1, on the reverse strand, counting down.
ATTCATTGTTGCAAAAAGTTGCATATTAAGACCATGCACCAGGTACAGCTTTTACAAGCGTGAAAGTCTTGCCGTTTTAAAATATAAGGACATTTTGTGCATAATTTTGACATTTTTTTACTAAAACGTCAATTTCTCATAGTTCACTTTTGACAATATTGCACGATTTTTGTGACAAGATAACTCGAAAAATATGCAAGCAAAAGGTAAACCTTTTGCACTTTCGTTTAGAGTACATCAAAGTCTAGGGAAGGTTTTCTCATTTTTTCAAAATATTTGTTTTAAACAAAAATATACACCATTATGTGCAATTTTTAGCTGAATAGAATGACAAAATTGCTTTTTTCACATGTTTTTTCAATATTTCAAAAAGAGACGAATTTCAAAAAATAAAAAACCTTCCCTAAGTTCATGTCTCCAACTGATTTTTTTTACTCGAACTGATTTTTTTTTTTTTAAGTCGTCACAAAAAATTGGGGTAAAAAGTGATTTTTGTGATTTTATCAAAAACTCGAGATTTTTGAAAAAATCTGACATCACCATGGGATTCCTTGACTCATTTCCTTTCCAAAAATGTATAGTTTTATATACTTTAGAGATACAATTCAGAAATAATGATGCTCGAAAAGGTCCATGTTCTCTCCCATTACTCTGCCCTTAAATGACATTACTCATTTGGCTTCTTCGAGACAGTAGTACTAGTGTAGCTATTGGGCTATTCCAGTTGAAATCCATACACCCCCTATGGAAGGCATGACCTTAATCTCCCAGAGAGGGGTGTAGATTTCAAAAGGAATCACCCATTCAGGTAACCCCCTTTGAAATGCACACTCTCTATGTGGAAGATTAAGGTCATGTCTTCCATAGGGGTGAATGGCTTTCAACTGTAATAGTCCAATTTACTCTCCTTGGCCAACTTGCAGCAAAGAATAGTTTTGCTGTCATTTTTACCATTCCTTCAATGAGTGAGAGTTGACAGCCCTGATTCTTGATTTTAATGTTACGTAAAACTAAACGCTACTAAAATCTATATTCTATATAAAAAAATTTAATTTCAATTATATCAAGATTTTAGGATTAGCAAATAAAATTCTCCTTTTCAATGTTCCGTAAAAGTTACGGAACATTGAAATCAAGTATTTTATCAAGATTTTAGGCCTCGTAAAACTTTGCGTAAAAGCTACGGAACATTAAAATCAAGTAAAATTCTCAATTTCAATTTTATTGCATTTTAGGCCTAGTAAAGCTTTACGAGGCCTAAAATCTTGATAAAATTCTCAATTTTAATGTTCCGTAAAAGCTACGACACATTGAAATGAAGGATTTTATTGAGATTTTAGGCCTCGTAAAGATTTGAGTACAAACTACGGAACATTGAAATCAATTCAAATTCTCAATTTCAATTTTACTGAGATTTTAGGCCTTGTTAAAGCTTTACGATGCCTAAAATCCTGATTAAAATTCTTGATTTCAATGTTCAAAAAGCTACTGCACATTGAAATCAATGCTTTTTCAAGATTTTTGGCATCGTAGAGCTTTGCGTAAAAGCTACGGGTAATTGAAATCAATTAAAATTATCAATTTCAATTTTATCGAGATTTTAGGCCTAGTAAAGCTTTACAAGGCCTAAAATCTCAATAAAATTCTCAATTTCAATGTTCCGTAAAGCTACAGCACATTGAAATCAAGGAATCTATCAAGATTTTAGACCTAGTAAAGCTTTGCGTAAAAGCTACGGAACATTGCAATCAATTAAAATTCTCAATTTCAATTTTATCGAGATTTTAGGCCTCGTATAAAAGGCTAAGCTACGGCACATTGAGATTTCAGGCATCGTAAAGTTTTGCATAAAAGCTACGGAACATTAAAATCAATTAAAATTCTCAATTTCAAGTTTATCACAAGGCCTAAAATCTTGATAAAATTCTTGATTTCAATGTTCTGTATTACCAAAACAAAAGCTACGGCACATTGAAATCAAGGGTTTTATCAAGATTTTAGGCATCGTAAAGCTTTGCGTAAATTAAAATTGATTGGGGGGTTGGGACAATCAATTACTTTGATGATGTGTGAGATTTTACTCATTTTCCAGCTTTTTGTGTGAGATTTATTACCTAGGCGCGCGCGCGAGATTATACTACCTTGGCGTGAGACCGCGAGAAAGTGACCCAGTGCGCGAGACTCACGCGGCACGCCTCACGCCAATGCGTGAGAGTTGACAGCCCTGATGCCCGGGCCCTGATGACCATTATTAATACTGCAGAGATCATTCCAGAAAAGAAAGCAGTAAATATGTCATGCATGTTTCATTTTGTTTGTTGTCAATTTATCATGACATGCAATAAAAATGCATGAAAAAACTTTTAATTTCAATTAACAATAGTTTGATAATATAAAACACCGACGATATTTAACACATGAAAATGAACGTGTGTTAATTTGCACAAAATCAGCACTGTTCTACCGAATTTTCTCGGATTTTTTATTATAGTTCAGTGTACGCTGTGCATACACGGCGCAGAATTCGGCAACCTTTACGTTGACCGATGTCGGCGAAGGTCCGCATGGAGCCTCGATTATAATTCCAATTTATTGCAAATAAGAGAGTCCGCCGCTCACAAATTTCACCTCAACATAAAATTAACATAGGCCCCCTATTATAGTTTTATATTTTATTATGCTCTAACTGTTATTTTGTTTTATACGGCAATTTCACACCTCTTGAATAATGTAAACATGACGAGAACATTACTTACCGTGACCCAAGCAGTGAACACATCAAAATGACTTCCGGCGACGATGGCATTTCAGATTTGTAAATTTGGTATCAAAAGTTAAACAAAGTCAACATCCATGTAATTTTTTACGTATAAACCGTCGATTGATGATTTTTATTTTCTGTAATGAACTGTCAAAAGTTGTTTAAAAATCAGCGGGAAAAATATCATTCCTCATACCCACGGGGGCAAATGTCGTCCACCAAAGTCCTTACCGGTAAAAATTGACCTTTTAACGGTCGTATGCGAAAGTTGCCGTCGTACTGTAAGTCCACCACTGCATGTCATCATCCAGGTCATCGATTCACTGAGTAACAAACAGATAATCCACCCAACCCGCGCATGCTTCTCTTAAAAGGTTATATAAAGAGAAAAAAAATAAACAGACTTTTAAAATATGCAATCCATAAATGATTGAATACAAAAGCTGAAAGCCTGACGAACCATACAGGTCAGTCACCCAATGAATCAATAAAGCAAGTGTGCGACAAGCAATCATGAACCCAGCACGCCCCACATCCTCACTCTTCATAATTAATAACAATGGTTTTTACAACATGATCAAGATGCAGAACCTAAAGTGTAGTAGAGTTGACCTACATAAAACGTAAGCCGTAATATAATATAATGAAATGATGCAGACAATAATATTTATACATGTGTATGCAAAAACGTTATAAATGAATTATTTATAGGACGATATAACAAGTTAGCATAACATAGCATGAAAGCAGTATAATAATAATAGGTTAAATGCCCGGTTAAATGGGCCTACATAATATCATAATATGAAACATCTTAATGCATAAACCATGTAAACAATACAAATGAATTATTTAATGGACAATATAAAAAGTTTGCCTACATAGCATGTGAAGAGGAAAATAATAGGCTAAATAGGCCTACATGAATGTAGCCCGCATAATATGATAGGGGAGAGCGGGGAGTGTTCGCCCTATTTTTTTCTGACCAGCCTAGCGATGTCAATTTTAAGGTTAGGGATGACCTGATTAGCCCATGTGAAAGCCCTATGTCTTAGCTATATACGGCCACAATCCCAGACCTATAGGCCTTACAATAGCAACAGGATAGAGCAAACAAAAAAGTTTTGCAAAGTGGCGAACTTGCCCCATATTGGGGCAGGTTCGCCCATATGGTGGGGGTAAGTTCACCCTAATCACAAAAAGGTTTAAACATTGCATAACAATAACATATTCAATGCAAACATTTAGCAAGAGTACCCAGTGGGCACAGGTTAGGATTTCGACGTTGAATCAACGTTGATACAACGTCGAAGTTTCAACCTAGCCTGATTTCAACCTGATTTCAACCTAGACGTTAGTTGAAATCGGGTTAAAATTTCAACGTTGATACAACGTTGAAATTTCAACCTGATTTCAACTAACCTCTAGGTTGAAAACGGTTGAAATCAGGTTGAAGTCCATCAGGTTGAGGTCCATTTGCAAATACAACGTGATTTCAACCTGATTTCAACGTCGAAATTGATTTCGACGTCGAAATTTCAACCTGATTTCAACGTGATTTCAACGTCAGTTGTGCCCACTGGGGTATACAGGGCATTCATTCTCTTCTGGGGAGTCACTAAATTTGTTGCAGGGGTTGGGTCAGGGTAAAATGTAGGGTCCAAAGTGAGCTTAAACGTATCATGTGTACAACTTCGGGGAGAAATGGATTAGGACATAAACTGTGGTATGAGTAATACCGATATCACATAACTTAAAAAAAACATGTTTTTCAGTAGTTTTACCTTGTTTAATGGTTTAATTATCAATATTTTGCATAATACGCTGATGGGGCAGGTTCGCCCTCCAGTTTGGGGTAAGTCCGCCCGGGGAAGATAGGCCTATAGGGCGAACATGCCCCATCCTCAAAAGGGCGAACGAGCCCCTTGTGCACATTGTGCACATATCCCATATGTTCCCAATACAGATTTCCATTAAAACCATCTGTATTTATGTATCAATGATAATACAACATTATGAATGCAAGAAAAAATTACGTTTTGGTGTAATTTTTTTGTTTTGGCTGCAGTTCGATGAACACGTCCCTATATGTCGCGTAGCTAATATGAGATGTTTATAATGACCTATGTCACCTAATTTTGCCATCACCAAATTCCATGATAGCCGTAGTGCTGAGAAACAAGGGGTGGGCGAACCTGCCCCTAGGGCGAACACTCCCCGCTCTCCCCTACATCTTATTAATAGCATAAACATACAAATAGGCTAATATAATACGTGTGCCTACGTATCATGTAAGCATAAAAATAAATTAAATCAAAATGGGGCTACATAATCATGATAATAGATTAAAATGGGCCTACATAAAAGTAGCCGTAATGAATTATGATACATATAAATGCATGATGTAAGATGCATCTCAATACATGATATAAGAAAGCATAATATATGACACGCACAAAAAAAACACCTTTTATGTTCAATGACAATACATACAGACGGGACAATAGAGGAAGGAGCGAATGAGAGAGGGAGAGATAGAGAGGAAGAGAGAGAGAGTGAGAGAGAGAGAGAGAAGAGTGAAGTAAAATTTGACAGCACTAAGGGTTATTCGTTTGGTGGTAGTTATTAATTAGGTACTTTTTTAGATTATACTTAAATGATGAAAGGGAAGGACAACTTTTGATTGTTGATGGCAAAGTATTCCAAACATACGCGCCTTGTGTCTTGACGGTGTTCTTGGCAAGGATGGTGTTGGTGGGGTAAATATGAAAATCACTGGCGTGGCGGGTTTGGTAGTGGTGGATATCGTCATTACAGAGAAAGAAGTTTTGGTCCAATAGGTCGGGAGGTAATAGGTCGTGATTAAATTTGTACATAAAAGTAGCTAATTGGTGAAAGTAAATGTCGTGGATTTTAAGCGTGCGGAGGGAGTCAAAGAGGGGATCCGTGTGTGCTAGCCAGAGGGAGTTAGTGCAGATACGAACAGATTTCTTTTGGAGGAGGAAGATGGAATGTAAGTTGGAGTTATTGTTGTCGGCCCAAATAATAGCACAATAACTTAAATAAGGGAGAATGAATGTATAGTAAAGAGTGTGGACAGATGCTAGAGGCAGGTAGGGGCGGACTTTACGGATAATGCCGTTATACTTGGAAACAATCTTGGAAATATGTGTAGAGTGGGAGTGCCAGGAGAGATTACTGTCAATAAGAATACCGAGGAATTTAGTGGTGTTTACTTTAGTTATATTATCATTATCAATAGTTATATTAAGGTCTAGGTCGGGTTTAGTTTTATATTTATTTTTGAAGATCATGAAGTTGGTTGTTTTAATGTTTAAAGATAATTTATTTAGTTTGAACCAATTAGAAATTATTTTTAGTTCATTCAGTTCAGTTCAGTTTTATTTTCATCTCAACACACATACATATAAATAACATGATATAAAAAAAAACATGTTGTAATAAATTAGTAACAATGCAATGCCAAATAATTTATAATTGAGATACCAATATTAATATTACAAAATAATATTTTAACAATGTGGTATGAGAGATGTGGATGCCACAGAAACGCAAAGCGTGTAAAGTTGTGGCACCCATTTGAAAGTTACAGACAAGTCTATAGCTTAAATACAATATTCGATATTTATAAGGTTACAAATTCTATGAATGCCATAGACAGACAACATAAAGTCCGAAAAATCAATGAAGCATAAAATGCGAACTAAAGCAGCGCATGTAAATCCATCATGCAGGAGAAAGCACTTTAAACATCATCATGTAAATATCCATTGATGAGGTTTTGTTTGAATGTTTTTTTAAATACTGTAGGAGACGGGATGAGTTTAAGGGATTGGTCAAGATCATTCCAGAGGAGAGCACCATGTGTTTTGATGGTGTTGCTAGCAAAAACCGTATTAAATAATTGGATGTGAAAGTCTTTAGAATGTCTGGTATCGTGTGTATGGATGTCGTCATTAGTAGTAAAGAAGTTGTCGTAGAGGTCATTTGGTAGCATTTTGTAATGAAATTTATGCATAAAAAATGCTGTTTGAAATTTGAAAATGTCATGGATCTTAAGGGCATTTAATTGGTGGAAAAGTGGGTCAGTGTGGGCGAGCCACAAAGAATTTGTGCACGTCCTAACAACTCGTTTTTGTAGGAGAAAAAGAGAATCCAGATTGGCGTTGTTTTTATCTGCCCAGACAATTGCACAGTAAGTTAAATAGGGAAGCACAAGTGTATTATATAAGGTTTGCAAAGAGGCCTCCGGTAGAAAAGGGCGGACTTTACGTATAATACCATTATATTTTGACACAATTTTAGTGATGTGTGTAGTGTGTGATTTCCAGCTGAGGTTATCATCAATAAGTAGGCCTAGAAATTTGGTAGTATGAACCAGATTTAATTCTGTATTATCTATTAGTACTTTTATATTGATTTCAGATTTATTATTGTATTTATTTTTAAAAAGCATATAATTAGTTTTTTTGATGTTTAGTGAAAGTTTATTTAATTTAAACCAATTTGATATTAAAATAAGCTCAGCATTAATGATTGATTCGAGGTGATGGTGATCTTCATGCGAGAAAAGTATGTTGGTATCATCTGCGAAAAGGATAAAATGTGGGATTTTGGAACACAGGGAAGGTCATTAATATATAATAAGAAGAGGAGGGGACCAAGAATTGACCCCTGTGGAACACCGCAGGTGATATTCGTGAGAGGAGAAACTGCTTCATTAAATACCACACATTGTTTCCTATCACTGAGATAATTTCGAATCCATGTATTGGCCAGACCTCTGATACATATACCATAATGATCGAGTTTGTTCAAGAGGATGTTGTGGTTTAAGGTATCGAATGCCTTACTGAGGTCAAGAAAAATGCCTGCAACATGATGCTTTTTATCAAGGTTTTCTGCAATTTTGTAATAAAGCTCATTAATGGCCATATATGTGGATCTTTGTGGCCGGAAACCAAACTGATGAGGACTTAGAATATCATGAAGTGAAATAAAATTTAAAATACGATTATAAATAACTTTTTCAAGAAGTTTTGATATTGATGGTAGAATTGATATAGGCCTATAATTAGAGAAATTGTGACAATCGTCTGCTTTAAAAATGGGTGTGACTTTAGCAATTTTTAGTTTTGAGGGTACAATACCGGATGATAAAGATGAATTGAAGATGTGGGTGAGAGGAATACTTATTTCGAAGATGATTGATTTTAGAAGATTGGAGCTTATTCCGTCTGCACCAGAGCTATAGGTGTTGTTAATTTTGGAAGAGAGCTTGATAATTTCCTCAATTGATGTTGGAGAAAGGAAGAGGCTTTTGTTGTTTGAAAAGTCATTGAAGGTTGACGGGGAATTATTATCGGGTTCCGGAATTTTTTCTGCCAATAATGGTCCAATATTTGTGAAAAAATCATTAAATTTCAATGCAATGTCTTTATTATTAGTGACTTTATGACCGTTAACGGTATCAGTAAAGAAATCAGGAAATTTCGTTTTTTTATTCCTAATTACTGAGTTTATTTAGAGTTTGCCACATTTTTTTCATGTTATGACTGTGAAATTCAATTTCGGATGTGATGTGCAGTTTCTTTGAGGTACGAAGCAGTGAGTTTAAGTAGTTTCTATATTTATTATATTTCAGTTTATTCTCCACAGTGGGCTTAGAGATATATTTTTTATAGAGTCTGTCTTTAGTTTTAATCGATTTTATTAGGCCACTTGTAATCCATGGTTTCCGAGGCGATTTTTCTTTGGATAATTTATTTATTTTGATTGGACAATGAATATCAAACAAGGTGGTTAATTTGTTATTGAAATCATTATAAGCACATTCTGTGTCATTGTTGTTTGTAATGAATGACCAATCCACAAGTGCAAGAGCACTTTTAAAACCTCTGATGTTATCTGGTTTCATTTGACGTGACTTTTTAAATGATGTTTTCTTGGATGTGTTATGACGTGAATTCCTATTAACGAGGGAAAATATTGGAAAGTGGTCAGAGAGGTCGGTAACAAAAATACCAGACTTAGTTACTTGTGATATGTTATTGGTGAAAATGTTATCAATGAGGGAAACACTGGTGACTCCATTTTTTTTTTTTTTTTTACGTGTAGGCCTATCTATACATGGGATGAATTGGTACGAGTAAAAAAGATGGACAAAAGTATTTACTTCAGGCCTAGAATCATATTTTAGGAGATCAATGTTGAAATCACCAGTGATGTAACAGGGTTTTTTCTCTTTAGTGACGATGTTCAGTGTATTGTCTAATTGCATAATAAAGTCATTCATAACAACTGTATCAGGTTTGTAAACTACTCCAACGATGGTGTTATGGGAGTTGTTTGTAATTTCAATAAATAATGAATCACAATCAGGGCAATCAATTTTTAAATCATGTCTAATACGATAATGGAATTTAGGATGAATGAAAAGAGACGCCCCTCCGCCAGTTCTTCCTCCTGGCCTGATGCAATTTTCGTTTGAATAATCATTGAGATCGATGAGATCCGCGTCCTCAGATGACCTAAACCATGTTTCGGTGAAAGCGTATATATCAAACTGATGATCAATAGCTGAAAGATAGTTTGGTACATCATTGGCACGTTTATTAAGGCTTAATGCATTGAGGTGGAAAAGAGAAATTTCAGTGTTTTTGAAGTCAGTTGAGTTGAAAAGCTCAATGTCGAAGTAATTGCAATCAGTAATCATGGTGTTGTCAATATTACATGATTGATCGGATGTTGGTGAATTTGGGTTTAAAGTGCTATCAAAAGTAGATGGATTGAATTTGACATGTGACATAAAATCGGACAAATCAGACGTAGACATAACGAATAATAAATATACAATGCAAAAAAAAAAATATATATACAATCCAAAGTGAATAGGAATTGGATTATCTAGAAACAAAAGTAAATTAAAAACAGTTGGAACAGATGAGTCAAGCTCACTTATACCAAAATGTGAGGGAATAGGGGTGGGCTGGGATAATAATAAATACTGATAATAAAAGGGTAATGGCTGGATGTTGGCTAATACAAAGAAATATACTTCAACATGATCAAGATACTCAACATGTCATGAACATAAATATATAGAATAATGAAAGAACAATTGGGAAGTGTATGTACACGCCTATCAATATACCCCAATATCATGAATTAATATCAACTGAACATGTCATCAGTAATGTAAGGTACTGTCAAATATAAATAAGTATAGTAGATATCAATATAGGCTGAACAGCTTAAGGAAATGTCTATGAAGTATACACTCCAAATTTCAAGGATTCAAAATAAATCCCAAGGGACTGCGATTAGGGACCAATCAAGTGCCAGATCCAAAATCAAATCTTTAAGATTCAAAATTAAATCTTTAAGAATTAAAATTAAAATCCATAAGATTGACTTCAAATCTAAAATTGACCGGTCCCCAACCACAGTCTCAAGGATTCACTTTTAAACCCCTGCAATTTAGAGTGTAGGCCTACTTGCACTCTGTTGCACTGTATTTTGTGGTATGGTATGAATACCAAGATCTAACAATTCACCCAAATTGAGAAAGAGAAGCACAGGAACAGAAGGCAAAACATCGCACAAGTAGGACAAATATCAAAGACAGTAGACACCGCCTGTATGCAATTCATCAATCATGTGTACAAAGCAGATCAAAATTAACTAATTATAATAATGAATTCATAATAAAGTCAATTAATATAGCTTACAACTTACTACTGATTAAGCATATATGAAGGTGGGGTGGAGATGTTTCCATGTTACAGGCATCCTGTGCCATGTCAACATGCTTTTATTGTAAGTCAACAAACGTAGAACATGGGAATCATTTATATGAGTAATGGTGAAAGATATGGCATCATGATAAAACTGATAATGAAATATCAAAAAGATCAATAAAAATAAATAAATAAAAAGAGAACAACATTATGGAAAGTTACAAAGGATAATAACAATAATAATAACAAAGTCTTCAGGAACTTATATATAAAGTAGGCCCCTATAAGCTAAGCAGCAGATGATGACTTGTCCGCGGTATACACCCACTTGCATAATACTGAGGTGCGCCAGGCTGTGCTGAGTTGTAGTATACATGTAGATACCAAGATCAAGATGACAGGGAGGAGCACAGTGCAATGAGATCAAAAGGCAAGAATATTATGCAAGTAGGTCAATTTCAAAGACAATGTATCTATAGATATACTGCAACAAAAAAGATTCAATACAAATGGCAAATCTAATTATTATTAATATTATTATTATTATTTTGGTGTAATGGGGTGGAGAAAACGATTTCCATGTTACAGACATCCTGTGCCATGTCAACATGCTTTTATTGTACAACAAAAATAAAACATGGGTATCATAGGGCTTAGGGTTTGAACAAATGTAATGGTAAAACATAATGCACCACAAAATATACCCACAAAATAATGATTTTAATCAAAAGATAAATCGAAAGTGAAAACAACATTATTGTAACCAAAGTTGCAAATGGTAATATTTAAAGACAATATTTTAACAACAAAGTCAGTAGAAAATGATAAAATAAGTGATAGGCCACGTAGCAAAAGATGATCCAAGGAAATCGGAATAGCCATACTTGCATAATACTATAACGTACACTAGCTGTGCCGCGATGTGGTACATCATTATGTTGATACCAAGATCAAGATGACAAGGAGGAGCACAGTAGAATGAGAGAACAAAAGGCTTATAATATTATGCGAGTAGGCCCAAATTTCAAAAACAGCAAACAGATTCAATAAGACCAAGTGTAATTTCACTTGATATTAATAAACATTAATAGTTCATAATAAATCAATTTACAACCACTTGTGAACGTGCATCCTGAACAAATATCATTATTTATTATTACTATACATGGTACTAATAATCGTACAAATAAATAAGACGCAATTTAAATAAATAGACCAAATTGCACTGAGTACATCACATTCTCTGGTGAAATGGAACGGAGGACATTCACCCGATCAGAGAAGCCCACATGATGAAGACCAGCAGCAGCTAGCTACAAAGGCCATAGAACTCCAGGCTTGAGCACGATAACAGAAGTGGAGAAAAATCAGATCGATCACATCATCTCCTGATCAGCTGATTAATACAATCAAGTAAGGTATGTCTGGACAGGTCAATGAACTGAAAAAAGTAAACATTGCGCTACTGACTGAGTCAGTGATAGTGTGAACACCCCACTAAGCTGATGATGCATGTCAATGAAAAGTGCAATCAACCTAAACAGCTGATGATAGTAAAATAGGAGCAGGCGAGGATGCACGTATTAGTTGAATCATTTTCTTACGATCCGTGACCATTCATAGCATACCTTTGTTTCTCTGTGGATTTGACTAGATGGACATATTCTAAGAAAAAATAGCTCCTATGTCCCTCCCAAAAATGGCGGGAAAATCTATTTATAGCTCATCTTTCAAAATGGCCGCCGGTGACATTTTGCAAAACATGCATATCTATATACCATGTTCTGGATGGGCTATAATGACAAATAATATGCCGTTTTCCACTATCTGTGGCATGCCCAACCTTTTAAGATAAAATTCAAAGTGTTGAGAGGTCATCTTGACCCTAAATCCAAGATGGCCGCCAGTTTCATATTGAAAAACTTAAAATCGATATATCATGAAGTGGATAGGCTATAATAACAAACAATGTGTCGTTTTCAACTATATTTGGCATGCAAAACCGTTTAAGATCATATTCAAAGAGTTTGGGGTCACATTGACCCTAAATCCAAGATATTACCAGCGCCATATTGACAAAAACATGAAAGGCTATATACCATGAAGTGGATAGGCTATACTGACAAACAATGTGTCGTTTTCCACTATTTTTGGCATGCCAAATCTTTTTTTGTCATATTCAAAGTGTTTGGGGGTCATCTTGAACCCTAAATCCAAGATGGCCGCCAGCGCCATATTAAAAAACATGAAAATCGATATATCATGAAGTGGATTGACTATAATAACCAACAATGTGTCGTTTTCAACTATTTTTGGCATGCAAAACCATTTAAGATCATATTCAAAGAGTTTGGGGTCACCTTGACCCTAAATCCAAGATAGCCGCCAGCACCATATTGACAAAAAACATGAAGTGGATAGGCTATACTGACAAATATTCCATTATTTTTGGTATGCCAAACCTTTCCATGTCGTATTCAAAGTGTTTGGGGGCATCTTGACCCCTAAATCCAAGATGACTGTCTTAGCCATGTCGAAAAACATGAACATCGATATTTAAGATGTGACACACATGAGGCCAATACTTATCTTTACTCAGTTACTTATACTATAGATTTTGAAAGTGTTACCTTTGTTCTTTCAGGAAAGTTGCACGTTAAGAGCATGTGATGGAGAACAGAACAGACACTGAAGAGCTACAGGGCAATTAAGAGACTGATAAACTAGAATGCATGCTGAAAGATCATTGCCCTGTAAAAGACAGGTTAGAAAAAGTAGAGAAATGGGAGAACACACATTTTTACAATGGAAGGGCCTTGATAAATTTCAACATGTCAATACAACAGTGGAATGGGATAAAGGACCTAAGGGTTTTCATAAGCATGCTACTTGTTGTACCACGATGTCTAACACACACGCTCATTTCTAAGCCACAAAACGCAAGCACAAATCTGAGAAATCAAAAAAAAAAAAAAAAAAGGCTGGGATGTCCGGTCAGCAATTATCTTTCTCAGGACCTCCTCCCAAGAAACTTCGTTCAAGTATAGGTGTTCTGCATGATAAGGCATTGTGCGTCCACAAAAGTCTGGTAACTGGGACAAAAACACTTTTGTTACTTTTGACACAAGATGCATGGAGAAGATTCAAGGCACACACTATCGACATTGCAGATGAGGATACAAGAGAGCGGTTAGTTTATAACGTCAATCCCAGACAGGCAAACAGCCTTTGGCTTGGAAATCAGATACCACCGTCATTGCTGGCGTCAATATGTCAGCAATCAAGCGAGAGATAATCTCAGTGAAAATGCAGAGCATCTACAGCATGTTAACCTTCGGGAGGCTCAAGCTTACGGTTCTTTCAACATGCATATCCAACAAGTCATATTTAAAGATCGTGAAATACGCACCCTTGAAGGACTGCTCCAAGATTACATTCGCATTACTTCAAACTACGGGCACTTTTCCCAAGTAAGGTCCAGCTACCTCAAGGAACTTCTGATCAAAGAATTTGGAAAAGTCATAGGATTTCACGAACGTATTCAGAAGAATGTTAGTGAGCTTGTGTATGATTCAAGAGCTGCCGGTACATACATCGAGGCCGCGCTGTTATCACTGGGAGCAACGGATGACCAGTTGGTCAACAATGTCGCAACACGACTTAGAGAACAGGTCATCAAAAGAACCACTATTCCTTGGGCCCCGTACATACATGAGTTGGAGCAAGATGAAAACTTTAGTGAGCTCCTACTAAAGCTCATTACCTGGTTGAAAAAACCTAATACAGTTTCAGCTGATGACAACCCAAATGTCTGATCAATTTCGTCAATCTTAGGAAGCGATCGTTATTTACGACAGGGGTTGGCATTTTGAAGGGGGAACCCGATTTGTTTTATCTTGAGGGGGGGGTCGAAAATATTTGTTGAACCAGGAGGGGGATTGTTAAGTTTTAAATTGAGTAATTAGTTTAAACAAGGGCGGAATTTGAAAATTTGCTTTCCCCCTCGCATCCACTCAAAATTGTCAGATTCACCCTTTTTAAACTTAACAATCCCCCCTCCTGGTTCAACAAACAATTTTGCGTTTCCACCTCAAGATCAAATAAAAAATTCGGGTTCCCCCTCAAAATGCCCATTCCCCTGTCGTAAATAACGATCTCTCCTGATTGACGCAATTGATCAGAACCTTTGGGTTGTCATCAGTTAGACCTGTGTTAGGTTTTTTTCAACCCGGTAATGAAGTTTAGTATGAGCTCACTCAAATTGAAAGGTTTGACATGGGGTCAACTTGCTCCACTCATCTATATAAAAGGGGCCAAGGAACACGCTAGTGGTTGTTTTATGAGCCTGTTCAGAACATGGTCATCCGATATTCATATTTGAAAATGCGGCATCGGCGGCCAAGTGCTTGAAAAAAGCTCATAAATAGATTTTCCTCCATTTTTGGGAGGGACATAGGAGCTATTTTTTTAGAAAATGTCCATCTAACTCAACCACAGAGAAACAAAGGTATGCTATGAATGGTCACGGATCGTAAGAAAATGATTCAACTATATTAGTCGTGTTCACACAGTCGGACTTAAATCACTTATTACCGGTCTTAAATTACGTCGGTAATAGTATCGGATATAAGTGGCAGTGTGAATTAGCGTCGGATATAACTATATCCGACGTAATGTGCTATAAATCCGACAATTTGATCACACAGTCGGACTTAAAATACGTCGGTAATAGTATCGGATATAAGTGGCAGTGTGAATGAGCGTCGGATATAAAAAAATACTATATCCGACGTAATGTGCTTTAAATCCAAAAATTTAAGGCTGAAGATGACCAGGGTTAAGAGCTGTTAAAACCGATCGAAACGTTACGTCCGGTAATAGTAATTACGTGTGGACATGCAGCACTATTGGGCTGTCGGATATAACTGTGAGTATATCACTCGCGCAAAATTTTAAGCAGAGTCATAGGCGTAGATCCCGGGGATGGGGGATAAATGGATGGTCCATACAATCACCCCCCTCAATGTTGACGCCTGATAATGGGTTTCTGACCAAATTAACCTCATATTTGCCCATTTTTGCCCCAAAAGTGCAAATTTTCGCGCGCTTCGCGCGCATTTATTCTACTTTGACACCATTATTTCATCAGTTTTGCTTCAAAATAGCAAAATTTTTCGCGCATGGTGCTGGATTGATTATACTTGAAAAAAAAATTTCCAGCTCCACCCCCCCCCCCCCCCCCATGTCAAAAAGAAATCTACGCCACTGAGCAGAGTAATTTACTGCGTGATGTCATCATGGCTGCAGCTGCAAATATTAATATAAATAAACGCAACAGAGGGGTCAATTGGAATAAAAATGGCTATCCTCAAAATTATATTACATGACAAGGGTGGATTCCCCATACGGTCGGGGGAGCAGATACATGCTAAGATAAAGGCACAGAAAACTCTCCATCGCACCCGCCATGATCGGGTAAAAATTTCAGGCGCAGGAGCAATTGACCATCCTTATTGGGATGACCTATACGAGTTTCTAGGGGGGGTGGTAGCAAATGTAAACCCTCCAGAGGGCTCAGTGGGGGGCAGTATGGCCCTGGAAGTAGATGGAGATGACATTTATTAAGCCATAAGCATGATAACATAAAGGCATGTAATTGGATTTTATAAGATGATTAGGTGGGGGGGGTCCCAAATATAAGGAAAGAAAAATAGGGGGTGTCATAAAATACTTTTGATGACCAAAATGTAGGGAGTCACAACACAACATGACTACAGATAGTGTTTATTTTATTCCAAAAGACCGATGCCTGTTGGGGCGGGGTGCAAACAGTGGGGGGTGGGGGGTCATAGAATCTTTGATGACGAAATAGGGGAGGTCGCAATTTTATTGAAGCCGTGTGGGACCCCCCAAGAAAAAAAATAGCATGATGATGGGAGTCATTGTTATTTTTTATTTTTGTCATTTTTCAAAGATGTCCACCATGCCCGGGGCACTCCATATCTGAAATGGCAGGGATGTGCCTCGGCCATGTTAAAAGTAGGGGGCATTCAGGTCAAATGTACAATTACAAAAATATGGGGTCATTCAGTACACAACCTGAATAAAAATGGGGTCATTCGGTATGAAACTTTGAAAAAGGGATGGTCATTGGGGTAACAAAATGTAAAATGGGAGTCATTGAGTACAGGATTGCCTGAAGAGTATCATTAAGTACACATAAGTAAGTACCAAACTGCGTAAAAAAACTTGGCCACCTTGGAAATGTGAAAATCTCATTATTTCTGGAGGAGAACACAAATACCACCTAAATTTGGGAATTAAAAGGGGGGTCATTGGGTATAGCAGGAAATAGAAAAAGGGGGTCATTGAGTACATGAATTTTTTTAAGGGGGTCATTGGGTCATAGGTAGGACCATAACACAAAAAAGGGGGTCATTGGGTACAAGCCGGTTTGAAAAAGGGGGTCTATCCCGAGGCACATGGAAGTGCCCCCCCCCCCCCGGGCCACCATGTCGGGCCTACATGTATAAAATGCGATATAGAGCTAAGTCTACTGTAAAATGGGACTACTTTGTCAAACTAAAATAATAATAATAATAATAATAATATTAATAATAATAATAATAATAATAATAATAATAATAATAACAATAATAATAATAGAACCTACATAAATACAAAATTGGTCTAAAATTTTGAACTTTTTTGCATTTTTCTTACATGACATACCTACCGCATTGTCTGTAATTTTTTAAGAGGGGCGTTTATTGAAAGCGAATTTTCAGTCAAAAAATTTAAAATCGGGTTAAATTTTCTGATGATGCTCATGTAGAAAGGAGGGTTTTATGACCGGTAATAGGCTTATCGGACATAACACGTCGGACATACGCTGGCGAAGTTACGCAATTTATCGGATTAATTACCATAGCAATAGGTGAAAACAATTTTGAACATATAGATTGAACACAATACTGGTCTTTTCAAAACTACTAATCTTACAGGTGCAAGTATTCGGCTTGATTCACCTATTGCTATGGTAGTTGATCCGATTATTACGTAACTTCGACAGCGTATAGCGCTATTGCCGACAAATGTGGACGCGCTAAGGGATTAGCGGAAATATTTAATTCGATCGGTCATAAGCCTAGATAAAATATTACCGGTAATAAGTACATGTGTGAACACAGCTATTGACTGCTACAGAGGATCTGATCATATAAAATAATGGACTCAGGATACCTAACTGAATACTTTGAATAGATGATTATACAAACTCAGCTCACAATGTTATGAAACACAGAATGAAGCCTTGTTCACACAGTCGGACTTAAACCACTTAATACCGGACTTAAATTACGTCGGTAATAGTATCGGGTATAAGTGGCAGTGTGAATGAGCGTCGGATATAACTATATCCGACGTAATGTGGTTTAAATCCGACAATTTAAATCCGAAGATGACCAGGGTTAAGAGCTGTTAAGACCGATCGAAACGTTACGATCGGTAATAGTAATTACGTGTGAACACTGAACAGCGCTTTTGGGCTGTCGGATATAACTGTGACCTTTCACCTTTCTGCGTGATTCAGCGTGAAGAACACTTCCGGGTTAAATTAAATCACTCGCGCAACTGATTTGAAGCAGAGTATAAATAGTGTGACCAGTGAGAGATAAAACAAAATCATCATGGATGCAGGTGCGAATATCAAACGCAATAGAGGAATGAACTGGCAAGAGAAGGAGACATTAGCTCTGCTGACCATTTCCGGTTAGTTATGACCGGTAATAGCTCGGATATAAACACGTCGGACATAGAGCTATTGCCGACTCGTCGTGTTCACACAGTCGGACTATTACCGGACTTAAATTACGTCGGTAATAGTATCGGATATAAGTGGCAGTGTGAATGAGCGTCGGATATAAAAAAAAATTACTATATCCGACGTAATGTGCTTTAAATCCGACAATTTAAGGCTGAAGATGACCAGAGTTAAGAGCTGTTAAGACCGATCGAAACGTTACGTCCGGTAATAGTAATTACGTGTGGACACGCAGCACTATTGGGCTGTCGGATATAATTGTGAGTAGGCCTATCACTCGCGGAAAATTTTAAGCAGAGTAATTTATGGCTGCAGCTGCAGATATTAATATAAACTAGCGGGATGCAGGCCTTGCCGTTTAGATTTTAAAGGCGAGTGGTTAATCACTCGCTAGCATGATTGTAGGCGAGTGGGGGGCGAGTGGTCGAATTTTCACAAATATCACTTATTTAGGAAATAATCAAGTAGAGTTTCTGTCTTGACACGGTATTTATGTACATTTATGTTGAAATGCGCGCGAAGCGCGCTAAAATTTTTCACTTTCTACGCTTGGAGGGAGTACAGCATCGATTAAATACTGAAATGGCTGATTCAGTGGCTGATTTTGGGAGATTCGCAGCGAGTGATATTTAGTGTCTATGGCGAGTGGAAAATCGCTCACTAAAAATCGAGTTTGGGAGCGGCGGCGAGCGAGAGCGATCGCTCGCCTCAAACGGCAAGGCCTGGGGATGCGATTATTTTTTTCGGACATCACCGTTAGATGAGTAAATGGGAGCGTTCACTATAACAGGAAGAATTACTGAACAGGTAGAATCATTGAAAATGAACATTAAAATCTGTTCTTTCTTACATTTCCTTTTAGCTTCTTTTTTTTATTTGCTGCTTGTGATTTCCCGTTTCCATAGAGGGGTCAATTGGAATGACAAGGAAACAATGGCTATACTCAAAATTTGGAGAGACACGGAAAGTATTTCTGGGATAAAAAAGCTTTGGGAGGAGATAGCCACGCTATTACATGACAAGGGGGGGGGTGTCCTGATACGGTCGGGGAGCAGATACCTGTAGTGATAAAGGCACTGAAAACTCTCCATCGCACCCTCCATGATCGGGTGAAAAATTCAGGCGCAGGAGCAATTGACCATCCTTATTGGGATAACCTACACGAGTTTCGGGGGGGGGGGGTAAAAAGTTAACCCCCAGAGGGTTCAGTGGGGGGGGGGGCAGTATGGCCCTGGATGTAGATGGAGATGAAATTTATTAAGCCATAAGCATGATAACAGAAAGGCATGCAATTGCATTTTATAAGATGATTAGGGGGTCCCAAATATATACGGATAGAAAAATAGGGGGTGTCATAAAATATTTTTGATGACCAAAATGTAGGGAGTCACAACACAGCATGACTACAGATAGTGTGTTTATTTTATTCAAAAAGACTGATGCCTGTTTTTTTTTGGGGGGGGGGTGGGGGGTCATAAATATTTGCTGCCGAAATAGGGGAGGTCGCAATTTTATTGAAGCCGACTTTTTGTAAATTTGGGACCCCCCCAAGAAAAAAATAGCATGATGATGGGAGTCAGTGTAATTTTTTTTATTTTTGTAATTTTTTCAAAGATGTCCACCATAGTAGGGCCTACATGTATAAAATGCGATATAGAGCTAAGTCTACTGTAAAATGGGACTACTTTGTCAAACTAAAATAATAATAATAATAATAATAATAATAATAATAATAATAATAATAATAATAATAATAATAATAATAACAATAATAATAATAATAATAATAATAATAATAATAGAACCTACATAAATACAAAATTGGTCTTAATTTTGGAACTTTTGAATTTGCATTTTTCTTACATGACATACCTACCGCATTGTCTGTAATTTGTTCTAAAGAGGGGCGTTTATTGAAAGTGAATTTTCAGTGAAAACATTTAAAATCGGGTTAAATTTTCTGATGATGCTCATGTAGAAAGAAGAGGTTATGACCGGTAATAGGCTTTAACGGACATAACACGTCGGGCATACGCTGGCGAAGTTACGTCATTTATCGGATTAATTACCATAGCAATAGGTGAAAACAATTTTGAACATTTCGCGCTGTACTACAAGCAGGTTGCACTCATCACCTGTATAATCTGCAATCATAGATTGAATACAATACCGGTCTTTTCAAAGATACTAATCTTACAGGTGCAACTAATCAGCATGATTCACCTATTGCTATGGTAGTTAATCCGATTATTACGTAACTTCGCCAGCGTATAGCGCTATTGCCGACAAATGTGGACGCACTAAGGGATTAGCGGAAATATTTAATTCGATCGGACATAAGCCTAGATAAAATATTACCGGTAATAAGTGCATGTGTGAACACAGCTTGAGTCAATCAATTGATTGGGCACAGGTGAAGCTCCACAAATCTTCTGATCACAAAAGCAGAAGCATGCACACAAAGCATGATCAGAAAAATGTGAAGTATATTGATGGCAAATAATAACTGATTTGATTGTAGACTAAATAAATATAGATTCAAAATAACATTAATAATGTAAATAAACCTTTAAAGAAATATATATTTAAGTTGTCATGAACATACGTATCATAATAAACGTTGATGACAGACATGAGCAATGAGAAATTGCCATAATGCATGAGGATGAAGATTTAATATCATTTAACAAAAAATATAGGCCAATAGGCCTGTAACATAAAACCAACTCTTGTTCCATATATCCATATCCTCTGGTCATGCCATGAATAGCAAAAGACAGCCATGCAAAGCATGATCAGAGAAATGGATAGTAGTAGATTGAAAATACCAGAAATGAGCTGAGAAATTGCCATAATGTATGAGGATATGAAAATTCAATACCATTGACAAAAAAAATACAGGCCTATAGGCCTGTAACGTAAGGCCAACTCTTGTTCCATATATCCATATCCTCTGGTCATGCCATGAATAGCAAAAGACAGCCATACAAAGCATGATCAGAGAAATGGACAGTAGTAAACAACTAAAATGCCAGAAAACTGACCATTTTAAACAAGCAATATAAATAAGCAGAAACTTGAACAAATCCACAAAATCATATCCTCTGACTATGTCATGTGTGGCTATAAAATAAAACAGTCACACAGAACATATTCAGAGAAATGAACAGTAGTTAATAATAATGGATATGATAACATAATATAACATTATTTGTAAACATAACGCATACATTTAATGAAGAACTGCATGTTATTGGAAAACATAGGTCATCGACCTGAGCAGAGTAGCCAACGAGGTGTGGGATTACCGGCAAAATTTTAGTATGGTCACAAGGCATTTAGGGTCTTTATGGGAAAACAAAATATTAGTATCGTCAGCAAAAAGAATAAAATGAAGGGACTCGGAACACTTTGGAAGGTCGTTGATGTATAATAAAAATAAAAGAGGACCCAGGATAGAACCCTGGGGAACCCCGCATACGATGGACAATGAAGAAGATGATTCACCGTTAAAGACCACATATTGTTTCCTGTTCGAAAGATAGTTTCGGATCCAATTATTGGCAAGGCCCCTGATACCATAAGAATTGAGTTTGTGGATGAGAATATCATGGTTTAGGGTATCAAAGGCCTTGCTCAAATCAAGGAATATACCAATTGAATGCAATTTGTTGTCCAGGTCTTCTGTGACTTTACAATAAAAATCGTTGATGGCCATATAAGTTGATCTCTGCGGGCGGAATCCATATTGGTTAGAACTAAGGATATTATGTTTAGAAATGAAATTATGGAGCCTAATATACATTATTTTTTCGAGTATTTTTGAAATTGAAGGTAAAATGGAAAAGGGTCTGTAATTATTGAAATTATGACAATCTCCAGATTTAAAAATTGGCGTGACTTTGGCGATTTTCATTCGCGATGGAACAGTACCCGTGGTTAATGAGGCGTTAAAGATGTGGGAGAGGATGCCACTAATTTCGGGTATTATTGATTTAAGAAGATTTGAGCTAATATCATCGAACCCGGTACTTGAAGATGATTTAAGATCACGGGTAATTTTTTCAATTTCTTCTGGAGAAGTTGGGGATAGGAAAACACTATTGTTTTGTTTAGTTGTGTGGATTGGGGAAACAAAGTCGTTGTCAGGAGGAGCAATTTTTGACGCAAGCGAGGACCCAATATTAGTAAAATATTCATTGAAACTTGAAGCAATATCAGAGGCTTTATTAATTTTAACGTCGTCTTTTCCAATGAAGAAGTCTGGCATTTTATTATGTTTATTTCTACCTAGTATGTCGTTTAAAACTTTCCAGGTTTGTTTCATATTATTTTTATGGAGCTCGAGTTGAGAGGAAATATGGGATTTTTTAGAGAAACGTAACAATTGATTTAGGTGATTTCTGTATTTAGTATACTTTATTTTGTTATCAGTAGTAGGTTTATTCATATACTTCCTATATAATTTATCTTTAGTTTGGATCGATTTAATTAGGCCTTTGGTGACCCAGGGTTTTTTCGGAATTTTATGATTAGGAAGTTTAGTTTTAATCAGAGGGCAGTGAACATTAAGGAGCTCGGAGAGCTTATCATGGAATTTATTGTAAGAGGTTTCAGGGTCAGATTGTTGACGAACAAAGTCCCAGTTAACAATAGACAAGGCATTTTTTAAACCATTGATGTTATTGGGCTTAAATTGACGTTTATATTGATAGCTTGAACTAGGAGTTGGCTGGTTTCCTCGAGGAGATTTGTTGGTAAATGTGAAGATTGGGAAGTGGTCAGAGAGGTCGGTAATGAATATTCCAGAAGTAACTTTCATTGTTATATCATTTGTAAATACATTATCAATCAAAGATGCACAGGCGACGCCAGACTTGTTAATTTGGATACGAGTTGGCCTATCAATACAAGGAAAGAAATTATTTGAGTAAAGCAAATTGATGAAGTTGTTAACTTTCGACCTTGATTCGTGTTTTAGGAGATCTAAATTATAGTCGCCCAAGATGTAGCAGCGTTTCTTTTCTTTGGTGATGATGTTCAACGAACGCTCAAGTTCGGCCATGAAAGTTTCAATGATAACATACTCCGGTTTATAAATAATACCAACAATGAAGTTTGGTTGATCTTTGTTGATGACCTCAATGAATACAGAATCACAATCGGAGCAGCTTAGTTTTAAGTCAGGCCTCTCAGTATAATTGAATTTGGAATTAACGAATAACGAAGCCCCACCCCCTCTTCTATCATTTCTAACAGTATTGATTACAGAATAGCCTTTCAGATCGATCAGATTAGCATCGGATTCAAAATTGAACCACGTTTCTGTGAAACCATAAATGTCAAAGTGGTGATCAAGGGATGAGAGGTAGTCGGTGATGTAATTGTTATTTTTATTCAAGCTACGACAATTGTGATGGAATAGGGAGAGGGCGGAGTTACTAGGATGGTTTGAATTGAATTGTTCGCTATCATAGTATGTGCAATCATAGGTCAGGTTATTGTCAATATTGCAGTCATTATCTGTGGTTGATGAGTGAGAATTTAGAGTACTGTCAAAGATAGTGGGATTGAAACGAAGATTAAATAGAGAGTCACATTGAATAGACATGATACAAAACAAGTAAACAAATTCCTACAGAAGCAAAAGCTTGTAGGAAAAACACAAGTGTATTACATGCAATAATACACACTTACGTGCAAATAAATATACACAATTACCTACTAACTTTTACAAATTTTATACAATTACTTTATATTGTAAACAAATACAATCAAAGCAGACAAGGAGTGCTCTGAGGCACTCAGTCAATCAAAAGAAGAAGAAAATGGTAACCTAAAATGTAGTATGGTATAAAACAAATATATGCCAAACAACATTCCAGGCGATCAAACAAATCAAACCAAAAAAAAAGCAAGAGGAAGCATTATCCCCACACACCACAAGTGGAGACACATTAAACGCATGAAAATATGATGTTGTGACGTGTGATGAGATAACAATGCCGCAAACTAATGAAGGAAAAAGGTGAACAAAACACAATGGGAAAAGGGGAGAGCAAACTGCAGCAAGGTATTATCCCCACACATCACATGTTAAGAAAAACACAAATTTAAACCATCATGATAAAGCAAAATACTAAAGTGTTTGCAAAAACAGGTAATCATCAAATAATAGAGCAATGCATAAATATGGCATACATAACTAAGTAGATTCAAGAAATAATATTAAATAACCAGAACCAAATATTTTGGGTATAAGATGGCAATGACACACATGAAAATATGATGTTGTGACGTGTGATGAGATAACAATGCCGCAAACTAATGAAGGAAAAAGGTGAGCAAAGCACAATGGGAAAGGGGAGAGCAAAATGCAGCAAGGTATAATCACCACACATCAGGGGCTATTTTAACGTGTCTCCTGGCACGTTCGTGCAGTGAGATTAAAAATCCGTGCAGTGAGAATTCAAAATCCGTGCTTAAAATATATATGCGCCATTAAGATTCAACACTGTGTTTTGGGCCAAAATAAAGTAAAATTGCTAAGTTTTGCACGCTTTGCGCACACTGCTGTTCCGTCAAATACAAGTCGTCACCTTTATTTTGAGCTAAATTGTACATTTTTCGCGCGCTTTGCGCGAACAGTTCCCAGTAAAACCGGCACAAATTATGCTCGTCCTCCCCTCTAAATGTTAATGCTTCAGAATCTTATTATGTTCCGGTTTGAGGCCAGAATCATGACAATTGTTCAAATTTTTAAACCCAAGAGCACATTCACTAAATCAATGCGCCATTTGTGTAACCCTAGAGAGTAAAAAATACAAAAACTATTTGTATTTTGGGCTGCTCTTTGGACTAATAACCAGAGAGAGTATCTTGTTATGGCTTAAATAAAAGTGTAAAGCCTATACTTGAATTTGAATCGCCATCGCCAAAGTCGCATTTGTACAATTATCGAGAAAATCGGTCCGCGAATTAAAAAGTGGGCAAAAACTTGAGAGCAAGCCAAAAACAGTGAATGCGTTGTCGACGGGCTCGTACCGGGAAAACGAGGTGAACGACTAGGCCTACTCATGCATTGCAACATAATGTAAAACTTACATCGATTTGTAATCAACTGGTTATTATCAAATATTTGAGACATTGCCCAAAAGGCCTCAAAACGAGCGAAGAAAACTGGCATTTTTACATGTATTTCAATGGGCGATTATTTAGCAGTGTGCTCCCTTTAGTGTCAAAATTGACCATTTTCCTGCGCATTTGTTCCGGTAAATTAATTTTAGTCCATATAGACGAATCTAAATCCACGCATTCCAACACCTGACTAGCAGCCTTTAGTTGGGTACCCGTCGGCTACAATGCACCCAAAATGTGAAATGATTCGGCCTTGGCGGAAATTTTAAACTGCATTCCATCACCCGTTTTACACCTTCCGCGAAAACACAGGTAGACAAAAGAATGATTAAAGTTTACAACACAATAGGCCCTACAGTTCCCTTCGGCAAAAGTGACATAATAATCGGATTAACAACATTCGCATTACTGAACTATGGAGTGTATCACACTATTATGCCAGGCTCGACTCTCTGCAAACAAAAATATGCGATATTGTTTTCACTCCAATGTATGAATGGATGTGACGTGGCCCCGACCGAGAGAATAGAAACATTGGAAATATTTCCAATTCCAGCGTGCAAATTGATCAACCATGGCGGTCTCATACACTATATCAAACGCTACAAATGGATGTACTTGCGAACAAAAGGACTACTATGTATGAATAGATGCGACGGGATTACCTGCGGAATTATCTCTATTGTATTATTCTATTAACCCTCCAAAGTCCTTGCATCTTCTCTAGGTGTTAGGCGGCTTTTATTTGCTCAATTGGGCACAGGTTGGTGCTAGCGGCTACCCAAAGATGGCCGACCAAATCCTGACCATGACTTGGCTCGTTGGATTCGTCTATAGCAGGTCATTGGGTCGATTTGGAAATATTAATGTGCTCCACTTGGCCCGATTGGCCGACGAGAGTCCAAAAGCAAGGACGCAGCCTGGAATGGCATGTAGGCGATAATGAGGCAAATTGGTAACCCCTCCGGCTCAATATCGGGACAAAATCGATAAAACATAATAGTGCAGTGGATTTGGACGTCTTCTTTTAGGCCAATTTATGACAAACATTCATCATAATTAAGGTAGCTGTGTACTCTCAGATACGCATGTAGTAAAAGTGCCATAACTTTGTAATTATTCACGCAAGACATGTAAAAGTATACATTTTTATAAAGGCAAGACATCAATGAATCTCAATATAAGTACAGTTTTGGTGTAAAACAACAATTATGAAGAAAAACAAAAAAAGTGAATTTTTGGCCATTTTTGTTCGGTACATCATAACAAAAAAACACTCTTTCCAAAAATTTTTGTTTTGCTTTTTTCTTAATCTTGAGGCACCATTCCAAAAACGGTTTTTTTAGTTTTTTGATATTGGCCTTATTTTTGGAGATATTGACCATATAAGGCATCAAAATGAACTTTTTAAAATTCACAACCGCCTATTTGCACAAAATGATGCCTAAAATTGGAAATAGACCAAAATATAAAAAAAATGAGAAAACCGTTTCTTAAGTCAATCATGCTTATTACGATGATCATATTTGCTTACATATAGATGCTGTATTTATTGAGTTATCGTGTACCTAAATCGTCATTTTACCGAGAAAATGAACATTGAAATAAAGGCCGTTGAAGTTTAAAGTGGTCACATTTTGCACTTTGATCGAAGCTTACAGGAGAATGCGGCAGTTCTCGTTTTTCTACCTTACATTACGTGAACATCGGGTAAATCCACAGCCCCTTGAGAAGTTTGGGCGAAATCTATTCATATCTTGATGTTTAAATCGGGGAAAGAACTTGAAAAAAAAATCACATTTTATCAGCTAAAACGGAGCCATTTGACCGCTAGGTTTTTGTGAAATCAGTGCTTCCGTGGTGTTTCCATAAGATGCGCCACGCATGCAGATAAGCGTCGCGTATGCGTAGCGTATCTGTGCGTTACCAAATTTCGCGATACGCAACGCGATGCGTTGTTGCGCGCGTGTACCCTGCTGGTACAACAAAGATTTTCTTTCCTTTTAAATTTCAAACACGAGTGGAATAGTGAAATAAAATCCTTAAAATATTGCAGTTGGAGTTTATAAATCTGGATTTTCATTCCTTGTATTTTTAAAAAACATAACAAAGTACAAACATATAAAAAAAACTCAATTTCGCGAAAGAAACAATGTCTAGAGTACACAGCTACCTTAATGGGGAAAAAAAGCTTAACAATATTATTGCAAATGCGGCTTTACTCAACTTAAATGCTCGAGGAATCCCCTTTTAATACCATATAATAATTATTCAGAAAAAAATGAAAGATTTTGTTAATGCGCACAATTTACCCTCATTAGTGCCATATTAAATTTAGTACTATAATGTGGGAAGTTTTGATCGCTACTCGCGTAATGAATTGTAGGGTATGAGCCTCCACCATATGTGTTAATGGATTGTGGACATCCCCCGAGCTCCAAATACCCCCGGTAAATACCAGGAAAAAATTAACCAAAAGCTGTAATGTGCATCATTCTAGGGCCACAATAATTGTCCACATTTGGCTCAGTTTAGCATTAAAATTACAACTTTTGCACGCTTCGCGCGCATATCGGGTAACTAATGTTAATGACGTATTAGCGTGTCAATTTGAAAATGTTGCCGCTCCCCCACCTGGTTGGTCTGCCTAAAAAAGTCTACGTAATGTCACAAATGTGTCATCAAAATATGAGATTTTAACGCGTGTTTTTTAAAAATCTCGAGCATAGGTAGCGCCCTAAACATCCTAATAAAATTTAAGCAATATTTGCCCTGTGAATCTTCCGTTTTAGTCCTACTTAATACTATCACAGTGGTCTGGGCCAAAAAAGGGAAAATTGCACAATTTTGTGCGCATCGCACGCATTGGCCCACAATACCAAAATTTACACCTTCATGGGGGGGCTAAAATAGTCTGAATAGTCACTACAATGACCACTGCGTAACTAAACATGCCAACGTGCAGTGACTTTTTTCGCCTAAAATAGCCCCTGCCACACATCAGAAGTTGAGAAAAACACAAATTTAAACCATCATGGTAAAGCAGAATACTAAAGTGTTTGCAAAAACAGGTAATCATTAAATGATAGAGCAATGCATAAATATGGCTTACATAACTAAGTAGATTCAAGAAATAATATAAAATAACCAGAACCAAATATTTTGGATATAAGATTGCAATGACACATGAAAAAAATGATGTTGTGACGTGTGATGAGATAACAATGCCGCAAACTAATGAAGGAAAAAGGTGAGCAAAGCACAATGGGAAAGGGGAGAGCTAAATGCAGCAAGGTATTATCACCACACATCACAAGTTGAAAAAAACCCACAAATTTAAACCATCATGATAAAGCAAAATACTAAAGTGTTTGCAAAAACAGGTAATCATCAAATAATAAAGCAGTGCATAAATATGGCTTACATAACCAAGTAGATTTAAGAAAAAGATAATATAAAATAACCAGTACCAAATATGTTGGATATAAGATTGCAATGACACACATTCATTTTGTAATGGTAAGTTATACTCGGGGAGCTAGGACCACTTTCTGTGCACCCAACACAGGACCAAACCAAACCAACTTTTGGGTTCCTGAGATGACTCCAAAACATATTCAGGATGTTCCCAAAATATAAACTGGCCCCAAGGGGGGTAAAAGGTCATCGAACTTTGCATAGGGTCAAAATTCTATCCTTATTTGATTTGTTTAACCAAAACGAACAATTTGACACCTCTTTTGGCAAAATCGGAGCACTTTGTTGTTTTCGACCCCTATAGAGGCAAAAATGTGACCTTTGACCTTTTTGGTTATAACTCAAGAACAATACGTCCTAGATAGGTCAAACTATACATTTTCTGAATCCTTGTGACTAGGGGAATACATTGGAATGGTTTTTTTAAAACAAAATTTTGACCCTATGCAAAGTTTAAAAGTCCTTTTACCCCCCTTGGGGCCAGTTTATATTTTTGGGAACATCCTGATTATGTTATGGGGTCATCTCAGGAACCTAAAAAAGTTGGTTTGGTTTGGTCCTGTGGGGTGCACAGAAAGTGGTCCTAGCTCCCCGAGTATTAGCGATATGATTACGTGCAATAACAGCACTATTTTGATGTAAATGAACGACGCATTATAACGTGGTCTCTGAACTTAACTTTTGGACTTTATTGATGCATTGTTTTGTCGACAACTTGCCTAATCTTGAGATTTATTGTCAGCAATAAAAATTCTAGTCGGCAACAGCCTATGTTTGGCGAAAATCAATTGCATAATACTAGAAGGGGAGACCGGGGCAAAGTGCACCACTTGGCAAAACGAAACACCAACACCACCATTATATATATGCTGTCCTCAATCTCCAAGCTCATGCATGTATTTAGAGCACGGCATGAATCCAGCATTGTTGGCGATAACAGCCTCAATAAAGCTCCACAGTTAAGCCCAATGGTATTACTAAACCGTGAAAGGCTAATCCCGAAGTGCTTGCAGTACAATGTAGATTTTTTGTAATTTTGCCAATTCCCCCATCTCTATATATTCACGGTTTAGTCCACCATTGGCTATTACAATCATACGAAAATTTGCAATTCCAGAAAAATTATTGAATGCGTCGCTGTGGAGCAAATCACACATAGGCATATAGCTAACATTAATAATGTTTATTTTAATTTTTCAGATCAAGACCAAAGAAAAACAGAAGTGGAAACTAAAAATAAGGACATACTATCAGGTAATTGCACACACAATGCAATGCATTGTGGGACACTTGAACTCTGAACTTCGGGAAAATTGTTCCAATTTTTTTTATTCATTTATTATTGTAATTTGGTGTAATGTTAATCATTAAATATATTTCATATAATTAAGTCATGAGATTACAATATTTGTGTTTTTATTTAATTTTTGGTAAAATATTTTAAACAATTGCGAAAATGCAACTGCATTATGGGAATGTTTTAAAGCATTCTTTTAATTATTCATACAGCTCAAGCAGACCATTTTAAGGATGTAAATAGCAATCATACGCAGATTAAAGAAGGTAAGACGTACTCAATGAACATACAAGTGAATGAATTTTGCTAATTAAAGGGTTCAGATCCCATCAGTTCTGATACCGTAAAAACTCGACAATTAGCATATGTGCTTACTATCGAGCGCTTTTGAAATCAAGAAATTGTACCATACCAAAGACCGGCGCTTTACCAACTGAGCTAATGCGGTTGAGACACACATTTACAGGTTTATTTGTTCGTATATAACTATGTGTATCGATGATTTGCTCAAAACCCTTTACACTTCTGTGGATGGGGCTCTTCATGGTTGCATGTTTTACAAGCGCTCGATAGTAAGCACATTATGCTAACTATCGAGGTTTTTACGGTATTTGTAAAATATGCATGTATCAGTTATTCGGGTTGTCGATATCTCTCAGTTACAAGGGATAATCACATTTTCGCAAACCAGAACACCTTTTAATTAAGCGTGAGCCCAAGTTGAATCTTATATGCAAGAAATAAATATATGCAGTTGAAGTATATTAACGAACGGTTCACTGTTCTATTACACATCAAGCATGCAGTGACGTATCCAGGACTTTGTCACAGAGAGACGAGGCAACGCCGTTTCTCAGTCTACTAAGTTTACCTGATCCTTAAACGTTCTTTGATGACTTAACATGGTGATGTTTGTTATGTTTGCTGTTTGCTGTTTTATTATTCAGGTCAAGAGAAGGGATTTCAGAGTATTGAAAATGAACAGTTAAAGACTTTAAATGGTAAGTATATTATTATTACGTATATAAATATTGTATTTAGAGAGATCTGAGTTGCCATATTTAGTACACAATAACACTGATTTTGGTTAATTGTGAATTGGATGATATAAGGCTACGTATAGCGCAATAGCTATTATGACTGACAAAGTCGCTTGCGCTTCTTTGTTTGGTTGTTTCTTCTTTACCATGGGATTTTCCATATTTAGAAGAAGAACTTCGGTTCTCCCATATACTAAAGTAACACAGCAAAATTCGAAATGGTAAACATACAAAAATATTATTTTTAAAATGACAAGTGTCATTACAAACGTGACATAATTATATTATTATCTGTGTTATTATTATTGTTTTGTAACAATAATTGTAGTAATCCTTACTATATTTTTCTTTTCACAATACAAGATCTTCGTACAAACTTCCTAGTGCAAGAGGAACTCAGCAACGAGGTTCAAGAAGGTACGTATAGACTTTGCATAAATATTTGTTAAATAGCATGTAAAACTACGCCATTTTTAAGAAAAGGTGAACATTGATGGCGCTATTTATCTTAAGAAGAAAGTAATATACTAATATTAGAGTCATATATGAGGCAGTCAATGACATTTTTTGTTGTTGAAAAAAAGCCAAAAAAAACCAAAAACAGCTGAACAAATATTTCACATAAAAACCACATGTGACTTCACATGCAAAATTCCGGTAGCACCCACTAAACTTTATTAAAAAGTAAACATTTTCCACTGGAATTAACCAAATGAGATGGTGTCCGTTAAAAAAAACCCATCAAAACTTTGTTTTTCTCAGAATTCGCCTAAATTGACAATAACACGGCTTGTATCATCAAAATTTTAATACTGTTTGGATCGCTCAATGTTTAATACTGTTTGGATCATCTCATTTTTATACAGAGCTTCGCAGCGGGTTTTGCACATTTACAGAGGAGCAACAGCTATTTCTAACAGGTAAACATTGTATAAGAGAAAGAGTGAGTCAGCAAGAGACAGACATTATGATACAAGGGAAGCAGGGAGAAGAACATGGAGAGGAAGACCAAAATAAACTGAACGAATGATAGCGAGAGGGGGAGAGAGAATGCAGAGATGCCAACCCTTCCTAGTTAATAGGGAGGCTCCCTATTTTTGGAAACATTTTTGTCCATTTTGACACCCAAATTTGGCAACCTCCCTATTTCTGACAAGTTATGTGCCATTGAAGTTGCATGTAATGTTGGTTTTTTTAATCCTCCCTATTTTCTGGATATTAATGTTGGCATCTCTGAAGAATGACACCCATTGCTGTTCATTATTTTGTTGTTAAAATGCATTCAGTGTGAAGCAAATAACTGTTATAATCCGGGGGCTCTCTTTGCTTGCGTACAACATGTACAAACTCAAGCTAAGTAGCTTTCGTATTTTAGCTATTAATGCCAGCTGTTTACAATCAAAAGAAGCCTGCAAACTGCCATATATTATTAGTTACGTAATCGGCGGGAATTATTAGGCTTTTATCACTGCGCCGAAAAGTAGATCCATTAATAATTTGTAATACTACTGGCGAGGGCGAGATGTCATAAGACAATTCTCCAAATAAAATGTATTGATATTAATCCGCGATGTTTTAAGGCCCGCCGATTACGAGCTGATCAAACTGTATATTGTAACGTGTTTTGCTATAATTTTTGCTCTTTTTAGCTCAACATGAAGCTTTTGAGTCTCAGATCAGTAATCACATAACCCTCTACAATGGTAAGTAATTTATTACGTTGCAAACCCCTTATTCAAATTAAATCGGTCATATTTTACCAACATTTTGAGCTACTTGTATTGACCAATGAGGTAGCGCGCTTTTACCAACACAACAAAAAGCGCGCTACCTCATTGGCTAGACACCAATCACTCGTCGGTTGGCAAAAATGCTTCAAGCATGACACCATGCAGTCCTGTCACCAACTGTCAACATTTAACAACAATTGCTTGAGGTAAAAGTCACTTTCCGGAAAACTGGACTGAATGAAAGGTTATAATTATTTAATGGATATTCCCCAAGTGGGTCATAGTTAGATTGGATGACAAACTGGTAGGGGCCAAAACTCTTCGTGTCAGGGACAGGACAAAATTTCTTTGGGAACTGCAGATGTGAAGAAGAATTGCTTAAAAACTTGAAAGGGACTTGTATCATATAATGTTATACCCGATAGTACCAACTTATTTGCAAATGCAGTATCTTTTCCGTGGTTTTTTAGATGTGCGATAAAACCTCTCTATTATTCACTTAAACATTGTGAAACCAAGGGGACTCAAGGGGAAATTAATTGATGGGGAGAGGTACTGGATTTGAACAAATTCTAGGGTCTATGAACCAATCAAGGGCCGTGGTGAGCTTGATTGACAGTGATATCAGACGCAAACTAGTCTTTTTAATTCTGTCGCATCGATGCATTGTTTACCATCTTTAATAGTTATCGATTTGCCCATGCCGTGTAAACCTTTTCCAAGTTCTGGGTTCGATTCCCTATAGTGGATGACTTTACCTGCTTCCTCCTACCATTATTATAAAACAGTCAACAAATTGAATTTTGGTTTAAGTAGATGATAATTATAACTACCATTTAATTTCAGATCAAAAGGCTGCATTTCTTAATACTGAGGAGAAGCAGAAGACATTCCTAAAAGGTAGGTCTTTGTTTGATGGGAATTTATACTATATATCAAATCCATTTTATGGTGACATACCTTGTTACAGTTCAGACTGCCAACATTGCTTCCGCTACTTTCCTGAAGTTGCTGCCGTTACCGGCGCGAGAAGCTGGATTTGATAAAATGGATTGATGGTATGAATTCTTATCAAACCGTTATTATTGATAATCCAGATGAACCTATTATGTAACAAAAACATGCTTTTTATGGTCTCAAAGCGAATAGGCCTAAGCAATATATTTTAACGACAGTTAATTTGTTTAAATACAACTACTCTGAATTTCCAAGTGTCCAGCCCCCATTTCTGAACAATGTATATGAATAGAATACTATGAATGAATACTATGATTTGGCGGTTCATCCATCGATTTTACTTTTTTCACCAATTCTCAGATCAAATTGACGGAAGCAACTTATTTGAAAGAGGGCAACAACTTACAATTCAAGGTAAATGATAACTTGAAATATATTTGGGCTAAAACATAACCATCATCCTGCACCTCCGATACCCTAGCCATGCTAGCATAATGTCTCCCAGGGCTGTCAAACTCCACCAATGACAGAGAAGAACGTTTTTGACATGATATGACATCCCAGCCTCTTGGCAAAGATATCTGCTCTTCAGGTTTCACTGGTAGACCGCTTCTTGAGATTTATTTCATCAACTGAAAAACCTATCAATGCTGGTGTCCCACAAGGCTCAATGGAGCAGATTGATAAATACTTTGATTGATGAAAATTGAAATTGCGTTACACTATTCAAAGAGCTTCAAAGGACTTTATAATGTTGCTTTTATATTGTATTAATCACGTAACAATCTATATTTACCAGTGTTGGAGATTTGGCATATAATACACTCACATCCATTGTGGCACATTTTTCCCTAGGTCAGGAAGAAGAGCTAAAAATCTTACAGTTCTTAGAAGCACAGTTAACAGATTGGACAGGTATGTCATATGTATTTTAAGTTGTTCACATACCGTAAAACCTCGTCTACAAGCATATAGAATGCTTTTGATGAAAGCTAAATTAATCCAGGCGCCATCCATCGACAGAATTGAAATATTACGGAGTTTGTGCAAATAAATTACCGATACCAGCGTATACATTCAAGTATTATTGTAAGACCAATCTATTGTATTGTCATATTTACGGCTGTTTCGTATTAATTAAGCTTTCATCAATAACACCATATAGACCACCATGGGATAGACGAGGTTTTACGGTAGTGCTCCGATAACCCGATTCCGTATACCTGGTGAACGCGGAAGCTCTCGCAGTTCTGATTTTATAAGCAGCACAATATATCACAATTTGCCGATGCCGTAGAAGTATAATAATGTCACAGGATTAATTACCATAGCGACCGGTCCATACTATTTTTTATGTATTGCCTGCATTATAAGCAGGTTGCACCTGTGTACGTCTACATATGCCTGTGTATGTATGTGAGAGCAAAGCCAGGATTGTAGTGTAAGGGGAAAAGACAAATTTTCGTCCCCATTTTTTACGTTTTTGCCCCACTCATTTTTAGTCATTTTAGAGCCATATTTATTGTAACATTGGCATAAAGAAATAGATTAGTATTTCTTTCCATAAAATGGTGTCAGATATGTCCCCTTTTAATTTTGAACCGAACAACTGAGGTAAAAGCAAAGAAAAATACCAGCGCCGATGCTGCCAATATGTCACTTCGTCGGTTGTGCTATGGCACTGTCCATTGATGTGTGTATGACTGTCCCGCAACATCGCGTACACGTTCGACTAATATTTCCATCATAATCAGGCCAAATAAGACTCCTGATACAGCACTGACCATGCTGATAACTATAGATTTAATCATTTGTTCTCATTTCAATTCTTTTTAGGCAAAATTCTCCCTCCAAAAGTGGACACGTCGGAAGGTAATTGTATTTTTATATATTTACGTTATAGGAACATGTATAACTTCATTAATTCTGCTTTGAATTAATTTATTAACATTGTGGAATGGTTTTAAATAGTAGTGTATAAGTGGGGGTTGAAAAGACCATGCGCGCATTTTTTCACTCTTCAAAAAACAGGATTTTTCTGTTAAATGAGCCAGACATTTTGAACGACCATTTTTTATGCGCGTTGAAGACCTACCGAACTTTGGTTTGGGCTATCCTCGGAGTTCAAGCCCAAACAAGAACAAGCATTCTTGGGGAGGGGAGTGCATTTGATGCTCAAAAGCAATTTTTGGCGGACGTCGAAGAAGCTATCAATTCACCGGTAGACCTTCCCGAATCGATCGAGCGGTATCAAAAAAATCTCCAGTACGCTAGGAGCAAGCTCGACTTCGTCATTGGACGCGGATTGTACATGCTTCCGAGCAACATGGAGCTCGAAATTGGAACGTTGAACGGCTACAACAATTTTATTCAGATCGCGTCGGACGATATGTCCCTTGGATATAACTCGGAAGTAAATGACCAGCAAAACGTGACTAAAAGCCAGCAATCCGAGCCGGACGACTTTCAACCCGACCCGCTACAGGAAGAGGAAGAGGAACCACCAACTAATACAGAGCCGCTTGTTGAGGACGCAGCCAGGGGGTATGAGGGCGCAGCCTCCTGGGGGTCTGGGGGCGAAGCCCCCTGGGGCGCAGACCCCTAACGCATGACGAGAAAAAACTTTCATTAACTTTGGGAGCGGTGTTAATGGAACAGCCATCGTATATTTTCGTTAATATAAATGGCTGATGAAAAAAAAATCGAAAAGGGGAAAGAAAACCCCTTCAAATTGAAGCCCCCTGCTGTGGGACCCTTTGATATTGAAATGAAAAAGCTCAAAATAGAGAAAGTAAAAGCCGTGTGCAGTGCTGAAAAAGCTGCGAGTGAAAGGGAGAGGCTCGAAAAAGAGAGAGAAAAAGCCGCGTACAATGAGAAAGTCCAACTTGCGTTCACTTTCGTGTGGATGGCTTGTATCGCGGCAAAACTTTGATGGTTGAAGTAGGGTTACCCGGACAATTTTTTGAGCTGGTTTAAAAAATGCACCCGCGGCAGATTGCTGGGGGTTTATTTTTTTTGTCGTAAATTTCCTTCGCAGAAGTGTATAAAATTCCACCAACTGCTAAGGTAAATACCCAAAGGTGCTCGGCCAAAAATCCGGCCACGGATCCGGCTGCTTTGGCTTTGGAGGTGGACCGGGGTCGGGCTTGGGTTTTGGACCGGGGTCTGGTTTTGGCTTTGGTTTTGGCGGCATGGGCTTTGGCGCGGCTGAAACTGCGGAACTCGTTGCTAAAAGTATTCCCTCGACAACGGCTGCAATTGTCATGCCAATGGCTGTAAGCAAAGATGCAATGGTGACGCCTTGCTCCGCGAATAAAAGTTTTTCACCGACCGTTTTGTTTCCATACAGTACTTTGTGAATCGTTTCTCGAATCGCCACGAGCTGATTTCTGAGCGCAGGTTTCAGATCGTTCAAAAGTTCTTGCTGAGTTTTGTTTTCCTCTTCAAAATTCCCGATTTCTTCGTTTAATCGTTCTATTGTTTCTTGATCAGTTTCTGGGTTATCTCTCTCTTGTTTTCTCTCTTCTATCAACTCATTGTTGGCTGTAATTTTTGCTGTTGCTATTCGAATTTGTCGTTCAAGCGTGTTCATGGATTTATGCGCTCTTTGAAGGTTTCGCACTGTTCTTGGAGTGAACGAGATGTCATGTTCGAGACTTTGCGGTTCAGTAAATGAAGTCTCAGCTTCCTCGTCAATTGTTAATGACAATTGATCGATGCTTTCAGACACATTTTGTAATTCCATCTGTTCTCCATTGTCAATGCTACTTATCCCAGCCTGCGCTCCACGAGAGACGTTTAAAGCAGCAGCTTCGGTCTCAGGTGATATTGACCTAAACTTTCCTTTTCCACTGTAATTAGTAATATTGAACACATCTCTTATAACCTGAGGCGCATCGCCGATACCGGCATTTCTAATTTGCGTTTCTATTCCACTGAGAGCTAAAAATCTGTTTTGTCCTGTCTCTGTTGTTAATTTGATATCTTTACCTTCGTAGACCAAATATATTGCATACCGTCGTTTTGTTCTGCCTCCTGTAGTAATGCTTTCTTCAATAGCTAAGCGAAGCTTTGTTTTAACATTTTGAAATAGATTCGACGGGTTGGAAAGTGTAGCGCCCTTATTTTGCAAGTATTCCAAAAAACGATTTTTAGGAGCTTACTTTCGTGAGGATCAACCAGCAAATCTAAAGTGGGAGGTTCTGGTATGAAATCGATACGTCCCTCGTCTCTTAGTGCTCTCAATCGTGCTTCAAGGTCGGTTGATGATCCTGGAGTTGAAGAATCAGGCACTCGGATATTGCTTTGATCTAGCGAACTGCCAGCAAAACTGTCTTCTTGTCCATCTGGGGGTAATAGGGGTTCTTCTTCATCATCAGCATAGTCGTCGTCGTACGCTTCATTACCATATTCTATCATCTTTATTTTCTTTTTTTATTGAAGAGCGTTATAAAATAAAAAAGATTGCTACAAACTTCGGATATAAACTCGATCCGCATCGCCAGCTTCGCGAAATGCGAGGCGTCAAAGGAATTCGATTCGAACTACGCACGTTCCCAGCACGATAAACCAGAACGAAACTCTCATCGTGAAATTCCCCAATCTTGGGAGCAACGATGTTATCGTTCCAGGGACCAGCAAGCTTTCTTTCAAGGTGGAGCTGTCTTCGACCGGCGGAAACGCGGACGCCAACAGGACAATCGTAAACAACCTTGGAAGAGCGATCGTGAGCCAAATAGAAGTGAAGCTCGAGGGAGTCACCATCTTCACTCTGGGCGACGCGGATATCTTCCTGTGCTACCAGGACCTCTGGAAAACTTCCAAGGAGCGGGAGAATGCGGCTTACCAGGGTATCCAGTCGGAGGCCGTGCGAAAAATCAGAATCGACGCGGGGGACAAAGGGACAAACGCCGCCGACTTCGCGATCGGAACCGCTCTGGGCAACATGTTCTTCATCCCTCTTGACTTTGAAATGCTCTCCTCGCACAGCCCCTTCCCGTATGAATTGAAAGACCAACTTTCCTACGAGCTCAAATTCAACCCCTACGGACGGGTTGTCCCGAGCACCGACACGGAGGCTTCGTATTCGGTGAGCAACATCCATCTGGAGTTCGAGGTAGTGAGCTCTCCCGAGCTGGCCACGGTGATAAGAAACCGGTACAACGGAACAAGCAACATCGTGTACGATAGAGTCATTAGGCTCGCCAAAAAAAGCTTTGACAAATCGGACACCACTTGGGAAATCAACACGGACTCGAATGCCAAATCCATGAAGGGTATACTCATTCTTTTCGAGGATCCTACCGACGGTGGAGCGAGCTACAACCCGAAGATAAAAAAAGTTTCTGTGATGATTCACGGAAACCCGAATCAAATCTTCGCCAGTGGGATGCTTCCTCATCAACACTTCGAGGAAATGCAAAAGCATTTTGCCGACAGGAAGCATCGCACGGTCCCACACGTCATCAAGGAAGCTGAGCTGTCGGATATGACCCTTTCCAAGTACCTCTCCACGAAATACGGGCTCTGGATCGACATGCGCTCGACCGATGATGGCTCCCTTCACCAGTCCGGTAGAAAGATTGAAGGATCCAACCAAACCATCCAAATCGAGATGGAGAGGGATGCCGAGGCTGCCGGCGCGCTTAACGCCTATGTGTTCTACATCCAAGATGCCCAGCTGAACTTTAAGGAAGGTCGACTAGAAAAATGCATATACTAAATGGGTGCAGGCCCCCCAAACCCCTATAATAAATGAGTTATCCAAAGCACGCCCATTCCGCAATCGTATGCGGAGCAACTGGATGCGGAAAGTCGGAGTTCGTTTCGATCTCCTCGAGACAGCCTACCTAGGGTTCTTCGAATACATCGTCATAGTCTGTCCAACCTGGAGGAATAACAAAGCGTACCTATCCCGGAAGTGGATTCAAAACGAGCAAATCTTTCTCGTCGACCCTCTTGATTGGTTTCCTAACTCGGACGATCCGATGAATCACGCGTTGAAAATTTTCTTCGAAGTTTTTGGAAAAATGTCCCAAGAGGGACAGGTTCTTTTTTAGTCGACGATTGCAGCGCCAACAAATCCATGACGAGAAAAAAGCAAATGCTCTCGGAGTTGGCTTTTTCCGGAAGGCACTTCAACTGCTCGGTCTGGGTGCTAACCCAAAAGTACAATTCGATTTTGACCGACCTTCGCGAGCAGACAAAATGGACCGCTCTTTTTTTCTGCAAAGATCGAGACAGTTTTGAGGACGCCCTCCGTGAAAATGACGTCATACCAACCGCGGAAGAAAAAAAACACATAAGCATTCCAAACTGATTCTCGTAACGGAACAACCAACCAGCTACCGGTGGCTAGAATAAATAGTATAAATAAAAAGTATGACGGATATCGATAAAATACCAAACCGGAAGAAGGGGGCGAAGATTTGCGAGAGCGCTTGGTCGGAATAGCTGTAGCGGGAAAAAGCCAAGAATTCCTCGGAAAAAATATAACGTCCGATGAAATTGAGCGTCTTGACCAAAATGAGCTTCGGAAACTTTACGCGAGGTACGAGACCCGCATGGGAGGGGTGGTCACAAAGTCGTTGAAAAGGCACGTCGTTGTGGCGTACACAAAACTTGTAGGATGGTTGCTTCCAAAAAGCTTGGTAATTACCGACCCTGATGCCCTGGAAGTCTCGTTGAATGAAGGACCGTTCATAGACATAGCTTTGGCAAAGTGGACGTGCGGAATGTACCACCATTTTGGGCACATGCTAGGCCCGCTCGAGGCTGTGTTGCTGACGGGTAATCACATCCAAAAAAACCCGGTCGTACTTGAAGAACCTCCAGCTGCTGGAGCTACTGCTAAAGCCGGAGTAGATGAGATCGATTAAGGCAAAGTTGCTGCTCAGGTCGCTGAGCGCAAGTGCTTAGAAATCTGAGCATGATGCTCAGAATGATGCTCAGGTCGCTGAGCAAAGGTTTAGGAAAATGAAAACATACACCTAAAAAGTCAAAATGCCAGGCTGTATTGCA
The DNA here is from genome assembly GCF_039555335.1 of Amphiura filiformis. NCBI lineage: Eukaryota > Metazoa > Echinodermata > Ophiuroidea > Amphilepidida > Amphiuridae > Amphiura > Amphiura filiformis. Next base: position 11,462,241 of record NC_092646.1, on the reverse strand, counting down.
CAACATCCAGTCTACACAAATTATGGAGCTAAGGAAAATGGTGAGATTTTTAACTTGAAAAAATTCAAAAAGCTGAAGCTCACACCAGACTCTGGCGGTTATCTGCGATTTTCTGCTTTTCTAAATGGCAAACAAAAAGGGTACTCTGTCAGTCGTTTCGTATTTGAATGTTTCAAAGGAAACATTCCGCCTGAGCTTCAAGTAGATCACATAGACAATAACAAAACAAATAACCATGTTGATAATCTTCAACTTCTCACAGCTTCAGAAAACTGTCAGAAAGCTCCGGTTGGAGAAAGAGGAAGAAATTGTAAAAAGGCCGTCGCAATTGTAGCAATTTGCATAGAAACCAGCAACAAAAAAACCTTCGAGAGCATGTCAAAGGCGTCAAAAGCTCTAAAAATTAACCGTGGTAATATTTACAGAATCATAAGAAAAGAAAGAGGTCTAAAATCATCCCTGTCAAAATCGACTGGTCTTTGGTACCGATTTGAAAAATTATATAGTCATGTTGTTGAACAAGCACTGAGCTTGTGCTAAACAATAATAAAAAATCCTATGGATCAGTCCATAGTTTTTTTTATGTTGTTACAAACAACTGAGCTGGTGCTGAACAAGTGCTGAACAGGTGCTGAACAGGTGCTGAACAATCTGATGCTATATATATAAATGGAAGGAAAAAAACTCGAAGAGTCAAAAATCGTTACGGCTACTCACGCACAGCCTGAAGAGCCAAAAATCGTTACGGCTACTCACGCACAGCCTAAGGAGTCAAAAATCGTTACGGCTCCTCGCGCGCGGGCTAAAGACCCAAAAAAGGTTGCCGCCGGAAAAAAACTGGCGAAGATAAACGAAGAAAAAAGGGCAAAATTGAAAGCCTTTGAAGAACAACAAGCGTCCCTCCCACAACCAGCGCAGGCAGCTCCACAAGCGCAGCAATCACAATCTAGCTGGCCAATTATCGTTGTCGGAGGAGGAGGGGCTATTCTCTTGGGGGTCGTAGCGTACTGGGTAGGCACAAAAAATTTGTCATGGAGCTCCACCCCCAGGCACCAACGCCAGCATCGATGGTGGTCTCCACCCCCCAGACACCAGCGCAACCCACTTCAAAAAAGAAAAATATGTCGATGATTTGCACAATAATAAAAAAGGCAAACGAAAATCCAAACGTTAACATGCTCGTCAACAGCGCTTATCACGCGCTGACGATAAGCGCACTCATGGCAGTAAACTGCTGGAGTGCGAAGAAATTCTTCAAATTCAAACCCGCGAATCTGGGGCAGCTCGACGCGGAGGATATTGGAAAGCTCACCCTCTCAGTCGGGTTGGCGACCTACGCGAGAGACTTTTTAGTCAGTAAAGGAATATTACCAGAAAATATCATCGTGGGTAAATAAAGAAATATGGCTTCGATACTTATGATGGGTGGAGGAGCTTTGGTGAACGCACTGGCGTTCTCCGGGTCTAACTATTTATTTAGTACTGTGTCTAATTCTGCAGAGCGCAAACGTCACGATCTTGCTCTAGAAAGACTTCAGCGAGATCGAGATTCGTGGAGTCAGTCTCGTCTTCAAAGAATTGACTTTATCAACCAGCAGCTAAAACGGCAGGGCCACGCGGAAAAAACTTTTACGGACGTCGATGATGCAATGCGTCAATATTACAATCTCACTGGGGCACTCTTGGATCCCCTACCACCCGAGCCGCATTTATACGATTATCTCGACGAGGGGCAGACTGAGTCTATCAAAAATGGAGAATTAGCCTTGGTCGGAGTAGGCATGGTCGTGACTGGAGTTCTTGTGTATAACTTTGTGTAAGGGAAAAGCCCAGCAACCCACAACGGGTGCAAAAAAAAATCTGGAGATTCTTTTTTTCGAATCTCCAGAATTTTTTTTGCGCTCGGATGCGTCTGGGGGTACCCCTTCCCACTAAGATTTTTTTTGCCGTGGTCGGGGATGCGACCTTGCTCTAACATTGAACTCGTTCATAAAATATATTTCCGATTGGACGACACCGCAGTCCATGCATGTAGGTAGGGGATCAACAATAATGCTCGAGCTACCACAGTCTTTGCAAACTTTTGATGATCTCGAAGGAGCGTACGCGAGCTGGAAGTATTTTTCCGCAATCGCAGTGTCGTACTCAAGTTTGTAGTAGCGTTCTACAATCTCGTAGTCGCTCGTGAACCTGTAAGCGATCCTGTAGAATGTTTCCGCGCTTAAAATATCGTACGCAAGTTTGTAAAAATTTTCCAAAGGCGCTCCAGCTCTCTTCAACATCGCAAAACGAAGGCTCACGATTTGCAATTTACGACAAAGCGAGCAATCGTTTCGACTCCCGCAAACGCAGCCCTTGCACATAATGGCGTTTTTTACGTCAAAAAAATACCCTCGGCACTCGAGGGGCTTTTTGTTGGTAGTTCTTCAAACAGACGTCGAATTCCATTCCAGGCTGGACTCTTAAACAGGTGCCAGCTCTGTTTTTGGCTCTGGTTTTTCTCTTCTCGCAAATTTCGCAAGCGCACCTGCGAAAATTCGGCTTTTCAGGCATCTTCTTCTTCAGACCCAAAGTCAGCTCTATATTTTTCAAATTCTTTTTTAGGTTCCCAGACAATGTCAACCGAATAATATTTTTGTTCTGGGTTTCTTTGTGACGCGACAAGTCCGTTCGATATCATATAGCAACGCGAATGCTGAAAATTTCCCCCATTTTTTTCGAATTCTTTTTGCAGGGTAGACGGCGCCCAAAATTCACGGCCATCCGCGAGCTCAATGATGCACGCGGATTTGCTGTACTTGGTTTCAATGCAATTGAAGCCTACGATTTCAAAAATTTTGCCTTGTTCCAAATCTCGCCATTTCAGGATGGTCGACTTTTGCTCCTCGCGCCGTTTATTGAATTGTTCAGGTTTCATTTTTTCGCTTTTATTTTTGCTTCAATTCGCAATTTCATAAACCAAATTATTTTTCCGCCTCGCGGGCTAGGTTGTACTTTTCCAACGCCTCAGTCATGCGCTTCACTTCCATCCTCATCCTTCTTTCTGGAGAGTCCAAAAGACACGCCGCGCATAGCCAAAATGTAACTAACATTGCCGTTTATTAAATAAAACCAACAAGATGTCAATTTATTTTGAGCTAGCTGATGATGAAATATTCGAACAGCTACAGGATGCGTCCAAAGGAGATTTTTTCGCATGGAACGGAACGAGTCTCGGAAACCTGTTTGTTGCCGCGAGCGGGTACAACGGAAGTAAGGTGAGATTACAAGCGCACGCCTTGCTACTGTGCTTTGCCGCGTGGTACAAGGATCGGTACAAAATGAGACTGTGCTTGAAACCACCTTGGATTATACCTGAACGGACAGAAGAAATTCAGATTCTCGAAAAGACGGTCGATTTTCTTCAAAAGAACTCGGTCAATCAGCGAGATATGAACGCGCTGGAAGAATACGCCGAGAAATTTGGACTACTAGAAAAATTTCGCGAATTGATGTGAAAACAAAGAAAATGGACGACAAACTTTCAAAAATCTATTACAGTCCAAAAGGATACTGGAAAGGTGTCTCAGCAATAGACAAGTTGGCGAAAGAAGCTGGGACGTCAAAAGAAAAAGCTGCGGACTTTTTGAAAAAGCAGACTATTTGGCAGATCTACCTTCCACCTCCAAAGTACATCCCTAGAGCAAAATTCAGCGTGAGCACCCCCAACGAGGTTCACCAGGCCGACCTTCTTTTTTTACCTCACGACAGGTCTGGTAGAGGACGTAAGCTTTACAAATACGCTCTTACCGTGGTGGATGTTGCAAGCAGGTACAAAGAGGCTGAACCACTGAGCTCGAAGGAGTCTGGAGAAGTTGTCAAAGCTTTCGAAAAAATTTACTCAAGAGGCCCGCTTAAATGGCCAAACCTTTTGCAAGTCGATCCAGGAAAGGAGTTCATGGGAAAAGTAAACGAACTTATGAAAAAGCATAAAGTGAGCGTGCGAAGAGGAGAAGCTGGACAGCACAGGGCTCAGGCAATCGTAGAAAGATTTAATAGAACTTTAGCCGAGAGGTTGTTCGGACATCAATACGCGCAAGAAATCTTGATAGAAGCTCGAGGGGAAAAAGGTACGAGGTCTACAGAATGGGTGGCGAGATTGCCGGAAGTTGTGAAGGCTATATAAACAACGAGGAGACTCGTTTGATAGGAATGAAACCGATTGATGCAATCAAAAAGAAAGAAGTTGTTGCTAAACCTTCGGCACCTACTAAAAACGCGAATGAAGAACGGGTGGCTTCGGGAGTTGATGTGAGGTATTTGTATCAACCTGGAGAGCTAGAGGGTGGTGAACGAAAAGAGCGACTGATCCGATATGGTCTTTGGATTTGTATCAAATAGGGAGTGTCATCGCAAAACCCGGAGAGCCTATGATGTACTACTTGGAAGATGGTCCAAAAAGAGGTTTCGTTAGAGAAGAGCTGTTGATCGTACCATCCAACACTCAACTGCCTCCGGATGGAGTTCTCAAGAGGTAGTGACCGTACGCCAAAGTGCGAATTCCATCCTCCAAGATCCAACGCTTTGTATCAAGTGGAGAGAGCGAGATCTTCTTCAAATGTATTCCAAATATTTTGTGCTTTTCACTTTTCAAAGCGTTCATACCATGTCGAAAGATCTTTGTATCATTCAAAGATTCTCTGTACAGCTCGTGAGTCAAGTTTTTCTTCACGACGCATTTTTTGACGCCCTTCGCCTTTTTAATATTTTTAACGCTAGTCAATATCGAGTACATTTTGGCTCTCAAGCCGACGTACTCATCGATCGGTTTTCCTCCACACTCGTCTTTGAACTTTCCGAGAACTTTTTTGTTCTTCGAACAATACATGGGTGAATCCTCCGGAAAGTTGCTCGTATCATAGAAGACATCATCTTCAGCCATATCGCGATACATGTCATCGGTCTCGATGTGAACTAACAGAGAATCGGTGTCTGTGTACAACAAGTCGCACTTATCTCCGTATCGCTTCTTCAGATGACTGTAGTAGAAGTCGTACATGTGCTGCTTGCTCAGATCGAGAATCGCCATCCCAACATAAATAGGTTTGTTCAACAACACTTTTTTTGTGCTGTTCTACTCCAGCTAAGCTCGGGTTGAATGGTCTTGCTCTCGAGAATGACGGTTTTGCCATGGCTTTTAGCAGCTTCTTATTTTCATCCGGGCAACGATATAAACTTACGTTTACGTAATTTCGCACATTCTCCATCGTCTTTCCAAACACGGCGTTGTTCATCAGTTTGAAGAGATCCTTCTCAAACTCGCTCATCGCGTCTTTTCTGAGCTCGACATTCAGATCGATGTATGGCTTCATCCAAGGTGACTGATTGAATTTTATCGCTCTGTGAATTTTCTTTAGTCGCATCCCCAATGAGAGATACAGCTGCAAAATCCTATATTCTAGCACGTATTTCTCTTTGTCAAACAGGTTCGGTACGAGTTTTTCGGTACTTGAGACATTGTTATTTTCCACGAGATTCCTTTGATAATCCGATAACCACTCTTCTTGTACTTTCAAACGCTCCGGCGCCAAGGGGTAAGCATTGTGTGAATCGTGTAATTCCTTCGGGTACTCCAAGTCAACTTCTAAAAAGTACCCCGTTTCAGAATCGTTGGGGTGCTTTTGGATTTTTGTAGAAAGCCCTTCTAGATCCTCCTCCCATTTGAATCCTCCGGTCGGTAGGTGTTGGCTCATCGCCAAACCGTACAGGTAATTAGCGTCAAAATATCCTATATAGCTCTTGTCCTTATCGGGATCGTAATCTTTTACCATCGGGTTGTTCGCTTTGGCATATCTGCCGGATACCATAGAAACACCTCCGCGCTTGCCCTTCTCACAAAAAGTATACATATCGTAATCCGTCAACAATTCGAGCTTGACATCAGTCTTTTTTAGCATCGCATCCCACCCCAGACTGGGACCACTGATATAGTGCGCTGGATCTAGCTTGTAATGTTTGAGAGACATAGCTCTAAAGTTTTCAAAGATATCCGCGAGTAGAGTGACATCGGTTTTGAGGTAAATATCGTGATAATCACCCATGTTTTTACAACCAAAAGTTTTCCAGACTTTTTGAGCATGCGCGTAATCCTCGTCGAAAATGTGATCATCCATCAGCGAGCTGTAAAATGCATCCTTGGGTGGTAATTGTGTTTCTTCGAAGCGCTCCCAGCCGTCCATGTATTCGTACGGATACACACCCTTTCTGAGTAGCATATCACGCTTCTGCGTATTTGGCTCATGTTTCTCCGTAATTTTGAACGAGTTGGGGTTGGTGGACTCGACCAATTTTGCTAGAGAAAAGAGTAAAAATTGGTTGCTATCTATGAATTTTAGATTACCCAACGAGAATGTTTTATATTTTTCCATGTTATTCGCGATACACTTGATCTTTCCTTTTGTCTCACCCATCGCTTGCATGATCAAATGACCGTCGTATCCTTTGAGATTATGAAAAACCACAGGAATCGTGGGGTAGATGCAAAAATTAAGGTTGCACGAGTTATGAGCCGCTCCTCGAAAGGCTCTGGTGATGTGGCAATGATCCCTTACTTTGTCTATTTTACCTTCTTTAGTCAGTGGCTTATTACATATGTGACAAAAGGTAGCCTTATCAAACAGACAAAAATCTTGTCTCGTCATTTTCATTGGTTTTATGTTTTTTAGGGCTTCAGTTATTTTGGCTTCTTCCTCTTTCACGCACTCGAGAAATTTCTTGTCAGCGTTCAGTCCTCTGTATCTAATAGGTTTTTTTCGGTATGACCATCACTTCTCACAACAATGTATGAAAAACTGCGTACCTCGTGCAGGTGTGTTTTTTGCGTATTCTTCACTTTCTGTTCTTCCACCTTGGTGATTAGAGACTCAAAATCGGCGTAGATGATGTAGGGTGCTTTTAATTGATTGTGAAAATTCCTAAATTTCACAAACATTTTACTCTCCATCCTAGAAATCTCATCCTTCGACAGCCACTCTTCTTTTTTATTGCTATCTTTCCACTCGACCAAATACATTTGAATACATGAATCCAAAACCCACCCAAGTCCATGGGAAGTGATTTTGAGAAAAAAACCTGTGTATCATTTTAATTCCTTCAGTTAGATTTACCTGGTCAATATGGTAAGTTGTACGTGCAAATGGGTGGGTTAAACTGTATTAGGTATGACGATTAACATTTCAGGGACTTCGTGGGGTCCATTTTAAATTCTGGACTTGGGTGGTTTTTTGAATCATATACAAAGACAATAATTTTGGAATGAGATTACCACTAGTAAGATAATACAAAATAAAGTACACAGTTATGTATAATGTTGATAAGCATTCTGCCATGTAATATAAACCACACACTTTCCTTGATTAAACCCATTTTTTTTTTTCAAAAGTCACTCTCCAGCAATGAAGATGTTACAAGTGGACTTTTATACATACTGGATTTCAATCAATGTGTTACAAGACTCAATCATGGATTTGGGTTGATTCTCTCATACATGCTATTTTTCACATGCTCAATAGACACAGAGGATGAATTTTAGTTGTTCTTTCATACATATGACAGGCCTATGTATAGCAACACTTTCCCATGCTTAACTCAATTTGGCCAAAGTATGGACTTGGGTGGCTTTTGTATTCATATATTCATTTGCTTCCCTTCTTCCCATTTTTCATCTACAATGTCTTTTATGGGATGGTTTGGCATTTCGACTTTAGCGTCCGTTTCTATGGGACCTTCGCATTCTGGGTAATGTTCTTGTAAAAGTTCTTGCCTTTTAAACCCATGAAGACATTTGTCACAAAAGTACGTTCTTGCTTTGTGATTATTCGTATCGCTGAGAAATCGATCGAAGTTTTTAATCAAAGTGTAGTGAGAATTATCTCCTTCCTCTAGGAGCAAGAGGTTGATTCTGGGAATTTCGGTTGGTTGTTTGCTTAGATGTATTCGAGCGGGAGTACTACCCTCTAGAGTAAAGACATTGAATGCCACGTTGTTTAGCTTCTCCACTCTCTTCAGTTTTTCAACCGGAATAGGAGTGTTTGGTTCGAATCCTTTAAGATTTAGCCCTTCATACTTTGAATAGTTCCATGTTCTTTCTGGGGTTTTTTTTACAGGGTATTTCCACGCACGATAGCACCAATCTAGACAGTTATTGTCCTTGCTTTTTACGTTGACGATCGCCTTTTTGTCTTTCAACCACTTTGGTAACTCGATGTACGAACCACCGGGTCTTAGGATCGGATTGTACTCCCATATGTCAAGGTGCAATGCTTCTATACGTTCAACCCACCACCCAGATCCGAGCTTGAGAAACTCTTCGATTTTGTTCGTGATAATAGAAAATTGTTCGCTGAGATCAATATCCTCCTCGCTCGATAATAGTCGCCGTCCGTGATTAAAATAAGCCTGCATGGTTTCTATTTCATCACCATTCGTTCTTGCCATCAAAATTTGAATGCACAGCAGAAAATTAAAACCCTTCATCTGTTTCAACTGTTCTTTGAGTTTAGCGATAATTTTCTCTTTTACTCCGCTCAAAAACTTGTCAGGGTCCTTTTCGAGAATGTGACCTTTGGGTACGTTCATTTGAAAATTTTGTATGCATTTTCCTCTTGTGCACACGACTAGCTCAAATTCAAGCGCCCTTCTGCTTTCCAATAAGAATCTAGGAGCTAGTACGAGTCTTTTGGGTTTTGAGTGCGGGGAGTTGGTATTGGTCTTTGGGATCGGGGAGCTGGTATTGGTCTTTGGGACCGGGGAGCTGGTGTTGGTCTTTGGGTCCGGGGAGGTTGGTATTAGTCTTTGAGATTGGGGGTGTTGATGTATCGGTAGATTGCCTGTTTCTCGCAACAAATTCGTCAAATCCTCTTTATTCAAACGGTAATAACCCCTCAGGCCAGCATCTTTGGCTATGGAGCGTAATTCTTTTACGGTCGGCATACTTTTATTGTATATTTCAATTTTTTTAATCAATTTTTTTTTTTACTGGGCTGAACATAAGCCAATTTTTTTTGAAAAAAGCGTGTGTGGCTTCTAACAGAAAAATTCCGTTTTTTAGCGTAGGTCTTCGACGCGCATGACAAATGGTCGTTCAAAATGTTTGGCTCATTTTGACGGGAAAATCCCGTTTTTTAGCGTAGGTCTTCGACGCGCATAAAAAATGGTCGTTCAAAATGTCTGGCTCATTTAACAGAAAAATCCTGTTTTTTGAAGAGTGAAAAAATGCGCGCATGGTCTTTTCAACCCCCACTTATACACTACTTAAATTGAACTGTTCGTGCCTGTATCTGAATCAATTCTATTCATTACTATGACTAGTCGGTTATTCAAATTTGTCTTAGTGTATAATAATTCGTGAAATGCAAATATTTGCTCGTCTTTTTCACCATTTTTTTGTTTATTTATTACAAAGCGGACACACAGGTCTCGCAGGAGGACATGCAAGAATTACCCTTACTATCTAGTTACGGTAAGTTGATGCCGGTTCATGTTACCCGATTGCATTTCGTCTGTTGGGCTAATCCTTATAAAATTTACAATACCCCTGTGGAAGATTTTGAACATATCTTCCACAGGGGGAGTATGAATTTCAAATGGAATTAGCACATTTTACGTTACTATCTCCTGAAACAAAAATGTCAGTTTCTCTTGACAAACCTTTAGCCCGGGCCTTTAGCTCACTGTGAGTCATTGTTTATCTTTGTGTCGCTCTTAGGTGACCATTTTGTCATATGTACAAGGGCACTATTATATACCTTTATATGGGGAATGAGTTACGATTAGAGAATAAAGGTATTGTTTTTAGCCGCTGACGTTCATCTATCGTCTCATATGACACGGACGACATCATTATTTTAAGTGAACCAGGTGTTTTCGATCAATGTTTTACGATATTTATTGGTCCTATTTATTAAACAATCCTGTCACCTTTGCGGTTACAGATATAGCTTCAGCAAACTTACCGCGGTCTATCGATGATATGCAGAGTATGAAAATGATGTCAGCCGTGTCAGACGTACGCAGCCATGATTATGATAAGGGTGGTTTTAACATGCAGAGGAAAAAAATGCTAATGGAAAAGGAGGTGTCGGCTTCTGCGGCATATGATGATCTCATCGCGGAGGCGGAGTCCTGGGGAATGCAGCAGGAAGACCTGCTGGAGATTGAAGAATGTAAGGTGGACTCGGAAATGAAGCACAGCAGAAAATTTTGTTCCCATGATGCATCGGGGAAATGCTAAATCACACGTGGAACCTTGCTATAATTATTGGGTCAATTAGCCTTTTAGAGGTATGGCGGACACAATAGAATGGCGCTGCACGAAGTGGGTACAGTCTTTTGAATTTGGCGGGTTTTCCCCATCTTGAATACTGCCTTCCTATTGTGTACGCTTATGCCATGCTTCAAAAAGGCTAATTGGGCTTATATACTTGGTTAGATAGAATGGTCATTGTTACAGAACCCCCTGAAGTAAGGCATGATGGGAGGACAAGATTAGTTGCTGTGGCATGCCTGGAATAATTTACAATTTCGTCACTAAAAGTCAAATGTATGCAAACATACAAGGCGAGGGTCATTCCAATGTGGTCTATTTGTGTTTTCTTAATCTTAGTAGATTTCTGTACATATTTTCTCCCTTTCCGATACACATACCAGTCGTAATCAGGGGTGTGAGAGTTCCTCTTTTCAGCTGATTTCCTCTCTTTCTTTTTTCTTCTTTTTTTTTTGCCAAAATTTACGTATTTTCTTTGCCAAAATTTACGTATTTTCTTTCTATTTTTTTTTCAGTATATATTTGGCGTTTTCTAATTTTGCGCTGTTTTTCAGCGGGTTTTTTAAAGTAATTTTCCTCTATTTTGGTCTGTGGCTTCTCACAGCCCTGCGTAATCTTGGTTAAGTTGTATTTGGCTTCATCAAAAAGATATTAAAACACTCAAAAAATATACAGAAGTATAAGTATATATATTAGGGTTTACGCAGATCTTTTTGAATTTTTTTTGAATGACATTCGTTAGTTAGCTGGTTATTTATAAGTGATTATTTGAACAAGTTCCAAGGATTGGAGTTGACATATCACAAATGCGCGATGACGATAATGAACGACGGCGATGATGATGATTAACGACAATGACGATGATGTCATAACGACAATGACGATGATGATGATGGTGGTGGTGGTATATGATGACCCAGTGGGCACACCTGACGTTGAAATCAGGTTGAAATCAGGTTGAAATTTCGACGTCGACTGGTTGAAATCAGGTTGAAATCATGTTGTTCCAGAGGGCCCTTGTGTAACAGTGCTGGTCCACTGATCTTGGCTACCCTCTTTAAATATGTCTGAAAGAAAATAAAATAAAATTGTATTTGCAAGTGGACTTCAATCTGATTTCAAACTCCTAAATTTTTGCATTGAAAGTTGGTTGAAATCGGGTTGAAATCAGGTTAGGTTGAAACTTCGACGTTGTTTCAACGTTGATACAACGTCGAAATCCTAACCTGTGTCCACTGGGGATGAATATTGTTATAACGACGATGGTGATGATGATGAATAATTATGACGATGATGATCACGACGATGTCGATGACGATGATAACGATTATGACGACGAAGATCACAATGACGATTATGACGATGATGATGCCCGGTGATGATGTAAAGGTTTGAAAAACTTGACAATGAATTATTGGTGCATGGTACCGGTAGTATGACCTGGCAATGTCGATGATGACGACAACGTCTGCAATAAGCTGGAGATGATATAAGTTCTGACCAAATTTTAATTTACCTCTTTTTGCAGCTATTCCTGCTCCGAAAATGCAAGAAGTACTAGAGAAAATAATGGAAGGTAACAGTATAAACATGTTTTGTCGATGAGTTTAAAGACAAAAATGCAATGACCAAAATTGTTATGATCAATAACAAATACTAAAAAAGTATTTTATTATGCACATTAGTAAGGCACTACAAATTATTAAACTAACACCATTTACCATTGACGAAAACCGTGTGTTGCATCAGGGATGTCTCTGGTTGCATTGACACGTGACAGGGTTTTTGTTCTCTTTGAAATAGAGTTATAGCCAAAACTTTCAGTTAAGTTTATAGTCTCATCTGCATGTGTATTAGTGAACATATGTATAGGTCCTAACAATATGTATTTTTTGTTTTCAAGTTCAAGGCGACCAAGAGGAGGGATTCAAAAACATCGAAGAAGGACAAGAAATGATTCGAAAAGGTAAACCAGCCAAAAGTAGATGTGGCTAACGCAGCCGGGCAGCGCAGGGACGTAGCCAGGTTTTTTGGTTATAGGGAGAGGGGTAAAATAACATTTCGGGGGAAACAGAAGCAAATTTCTCGGTTGTATCATGTTGAACCGGTATTATTATTGGTGTGATATATACACATACCGGTGTTTTTAGCGAGATTACAAGTAAAGTCTTCGAGCTTCCAAAAAAGGGCTTTCTTGGACAAATGTGCGGTAGCGCGCAAACATTTGGTATGTACACCTAATATTATTTGACCCATGGTCTCTTTCATTTTTTATCCGGGCCACTTTTCTGTTTCTCTTGTTGGTTTCGCATGTTAAAGTATGATAGGTTACGCTTCGAAAACCAACTTGCAAAACTTTTTGTTTAAAAGGTATTGTGATTTTATGTAGATTCTAGCACCAGTAAACAAGTTTGGTAACATTTTTGGTATTTCGCTTTGAAACCAAAATTGATACAAAAAATCAACTTCTAAACTATAGGATATGTTAGTGTTACCCTGCAGTTTTTCTCTTAAACCAACAGGAGCGTGCATGCGTCCCTACATGTTTTATAATTGTTTTATATCGCCATTATTTCCATTGTCACATTTTATAAATCTTTCTTTATCAAATCCAGTAACAACTTTCCATACTAATTTCAAATGATATATTAGTACATTATAGAGCCACCGTGACGGTTTTTTCAATTTATTTCTTATTTTGTTTAGGGCAACAAAAATGGTTTGACGACATGAAAACAAAACAAAACCAATTATTACAAGGTAAGAACATGTAAATTAATTATCTGTTTAGAGTAAGGCGTATTCTTTTACCATGTTTACTTAGAGAACAAATGAAACACAATACTTTGTCCGGGAAACTTTTACAGAAGGTATAGATATTGCTTTTTCTTCTTGAATGCAACTATAGGATCCCGTGCACTCACGTATATAATGGGGATGTGGGGCTCTCATGGGTCGATTTTTGCAAGAAAAACATGGGTCCCGATTGAGTAATATTGGTTAAAAACTGTCAAACGTACATTTGAGAAAACAAATCTCTAAACATGGGTTCCGATTTGAGAAGAATTGGTCAAAAAATGTCAAGTCAAAAAAGTCCTAAATATGGGTAGGGGTTTCAGACTCCAACGGTACACCCACCTGTCAAAATACGTGTAATTCGAGTACCCCCGGTATAGGAATGAGCCAGTAAATGAATCTTAACTCTTCTCTTTGAAGCTTGTTTGACCTGGTAACTTACATGCTGTTGAACACAATGTACATATAAACAATATCCTACATGCAGAATACTTTCCGCCATTTTACTTTTTCCCATTTTTTCACAGAACAACAAACTCGAATCAAACAGAGCGAAACATCACAAAAGAACCTGCTATCGAGTAAGTTTTGTACTGAATGAATTCAGTTCATTTCTACTAGTGCTGTTATACATTTGTATCTAATGTCTACACAAAAATTAACGCAGTTGTTACAAATACGGCTGTAGATTCAGAACTAATATCGTATTCACAATATTTCAACATCGAAAGATATGTTTCTATAATAAAATATTGTCAATACAATTCATAGTTCTAGAGCTATAGACGTATTTAAAGTAACTATCACATGATGACAATATACATAGATAGATAGATATCGCCAACAGTGATACCCAGTGCTCCTGAAGCTTAAGGGGATTTACTTCCAAAAACGTTGAATATATATACGGCGATGAAAAAAAAGTCCATACTTTATTAATATAGTCCATTGAATATTTATTCTCTAATTTCAATATAATATGAAATGTGAAAACGAGTATTTATCACAATTATTTCTTATCTTAGAAGTTTAAAAACTTAAGGGATGGGGTATGAACGTTTGGACAGTATTTATTGTGGGACATTAGAGCACATCAGACATATCGAATTGCATTCTGAATACGAAGAATGTCCTTCTGATATCAAATAATTTTGATTTTTGAAATTCGCAATGTAATACACATTTTATGGCAAATCATTAAAATTGATATTTTTGATATTTAACAGTACTTGAAGTAAACTTTATAAATCTGATGATTTATACTTAAAGTGTATGTAGGTGGGATGAAAAGCCGACGATCAATTGAAAATTTTGACCTTTCGTATTGAAGATATGGATTTTTTCCCAAAACACACACAAAAATAGGTCTTTTGGGAAAAAATCCATATCTTCAATATAAAAGGTCAAAATTTTCAATTGATCGTCGGCTTTTCCTCCCAGCTACATACACTTTAAGAATATATCATTAGATTTATAAAATTTATTTCGAGGACTGTTATATATCAAAATTTGAAAAATATCAAATTTTAATAATTTGTCATAAAATTTGTATTATATCTTGAATTTCAAAAATGAAAATTATTTGATATCAGAAAGACATGCTTCGTATTCAGAATGCAATTCGATACGTCTGAGGTGCTCTCATGTCCCACAAAAAATACTGTCGAAACGCCATAAACGCTCATTCTAGATCCCTTAAACTATATTAATTGTTTGAAATAATTATTTGAAACTGTTAATTTTAAAACGTTCATGCGCATGCATGGTTGTGTTTTGTTTCAGAACAAGAGGAAAGATTTGATGAGATAAGCAAGGGACAAGATAACATTATGAAAGGTAACCAATGATTAAAAGACAAACGTAACAACATTAACCCCCTGGACACTACTGGTCATCTATAAACAGCATTGGTTGATAACTTGATAGGCTTTAAATTTACGGGGATATGCCACGCAGACTTTCGGATGCTGAGTTTCTCTATACATACTTTTTGCTGTTTTTGCCACCCATCAGTATACCAATTTTCCACAAAAAGCACCCAAATTTGCCCTAATTGGGTGTTTTTAGGGGCACTTTTGCCCAAATGCGCCCAATTGGGCGCATTGGTCTCCACTGAAAACCCACCCATCGATATACACCGTACACCTACAACCAGGGAGAACCCCCTTCGGGCTTTAAACTATTTATGGTCAAACTTGCATTTGCAGAAGATCTTATTAATAACCTCCTTGATTGGTTCATGACACAATAATTCATTTTGGCCAATCGGCAGGTAGTTCTAGAATTACGCAAATGACGAGTTTGAATTAGGAATAGGGCCCTGAATGATTTGCTACGAGGCTTTGAAATAATTATGAGCCAATAACAAAGCCTTGATTGTGCCCGTTTTTCTGCAATGCGCGTGCGTCATGCCGCTCAGCGACAAGCGGCTTGGCAGTATGAAACCAGCGTAACTGTCAGTATAACAATGTATAAGGCAATGTAAACCGAGATTGTGGGTAAAAATGGCGCCGCAACAATAATTTTGATAAGGGGGATGGTCCATACAACTATCCCCCAATGTTGACCCCTGCATGTGGGTTTCTGACAAAATTAACCCCATATTTGGCCATTTCAGCCTTAAAAGTGCTCATTCATTCGTTTAGCAAATATCGTTACAGATTCGCATTTAAAAACCGCGACGTAAAGTGCCCAATAGACCTTTTTCCCTCTTTCCCATCATGCACTATTCCAGGGGGGTATGAGTGTCGCAAAATACATCATCTCCCCGGGGGAGTACAGAGTTATGTTCATTACATTCTGGAATACGGACATTTCGACTGGTGCCTTCATCACAAAAAAGGAATCCCCGATAATGATGATAATGGCGCCACGATCACTAATACCTTTCGGGGGCAAAAAACAACATTTCTATGCTTTATGGACATGGTGTCCTCACCCAAAAAAGTTTCCTGCTATTGAAACCTAACTTTGTATACATTTTATAGACCTAATGGTGAAAAACTGATGACGGGACACGCAGTGATATTTTACCGGCGTCCGTTTCACTTTTTTTTCGAAGTTGAAAATAAAACGAAAACAAAATCTCTTACACAGATGTTCTGCATCGCTCCGTAACTGCATCACTCGTGTATTCAATAATTGCATAATTAGTAACATCGATGGCCTTTACGATAATCCGCATATATGGAATCAGTATGCCCATATTAAGACAAAATAATTGCAAAGGCCTGGCAAAGACCATCGGATGCACACGATCTATGAGGTTAATGAGCTACGTCATACCCCCCTGGAATGGTGCATTGTGGGATAGAGGGAAAAAGGTCTATAAAGATAAGCGCATCGGCGTGATGATATCAGAGCTCGAGGTAAAAGGTTCATGAGACTTTAACGAAAAGGTGAATTAATGGTTTGCACTCTTGAGATCCAGTAAATTTCTTACACAATCTTATTTTTATTTTAACACAGAACAATCTGAAGGCTTCAACAACTTCAAGATGGCACAGGAAGATCAATTGCAAGGTTAGAAAGGTCTGCTTAGTAGAACTTGTTTGTTTCAAAAACAGAACCAATCCACGTAATGGTATTGGGAAAAACTATTTCAGCAAAATGGTTCCATTAAACAAAAGTAGATGGAGGACCGTGTTCAACTTTCACTCAAGAATTAGATTATGTGATTATGTATATGTAAGATTTGGGTCTTCACAGATACATAAAACTAGGTGTCTTAAAGCTGAATGAATTTTTTATGGGGAACAATTGATCAGAAAATGTGTTTTAGGAACATTTTTAGACGAATTCAATGTACACCCCCATCAACACACCCCCACACACAAAAGACATATTTTATATCCACTCTGCGTGTATGAACATTTGGGATAATAACCATCATGATGCAAATAAATGTAGGCAATGGTGTATTAAAATCATGCTAAAAATGCGAAATGCAATATTTACAAGTTTACAACACTTGCACACTTAAAAAATATCAAAACTGAATATTATATTCATTCATTTTTGTATTCTAGAGCAAACACAAGCTTTTGAATTGGTGGAGGAACGCCAGCATATGTTTAATAGAGGTAAGCTTTCCACAGCACATCAAAATAATTGGTACCCATGAGTTTTGATGCTTATTGAAAAATCCTGTTTTGAAATTCAAAATTGGATCCTCTTGAAGTGACCATAATGTGGATTTTAATGCTTTATTTTCTTTAATGGCCTATTCCATTTGGAATCCATACATGGCTTTAATCTTCCACAAAGTCTGAATTTCAAATAGGGTTACCTGAATGGGCGATTCCATTTGAAATTTACACCACCTATGTTGGAGATTAATGTCATTTTCTGGCTCGTATGCGGTGTTTCGCATTTCAACTGTTATAAAACAAACGTTTCATTTCAAATTTTGATAATTAATGGTATAACATGGTATATCTTTGTTTATCATAGAACAAGAAGAAGGGTTCGACAAATTGTCGGCGGCACAGCGAAAAACACAACAAGGTGAGATATACACTATGGACCACAATAGCCTCATCCAAATGCCATAGTTCAATAATCATAGTGCAAAATTTGACCTCAAGTTGCAGAGTATGAGTTTTTGTACCCAAATTTTTAAAGGTCATTCAATGAATGTAGAATTGTATTGGTGTTAAATAACTGTGTCCCAGACAGATGAGCTTCTTGTGGATCCTAGTGATAACTAATAATACCCTATACTCTTAGAAAGGTTCTATAGGGGATTGCATAATAGAACATACAGCTCAAGAGAAAAGGGAAATTGCAAGGGTCCCAAAATGGATCTTTCTTACCTTAATTTACATAACCTTTTTCATGTCTAAAATTTCCTTTGTAGAATCTTTTAGTTCTTCATAAAACTATTTAAGGTTCTGCATACAAGACAGTTTCAATTAAGAACATTGTTTTCTAAGAGTGTATGAATAGTTAACCTGAGATGCTTCAAAGGAAATTTGTATAAACTTTATTTTACTTATTGATCTTTTTCTTAATATTATTTGTTTATGTATATTGTGGTTTTTTTTTCAATTATCAGAACAAAGAGAAGGATTCCAAAGAATTCACGACGAACAAGAAAATATTGCAGAAGGTAAGTTTTGTTCACATCGTCGTAATTTCGCATAATGATTTTTTTTTAATATTTCGAAAAAGGGTAAAAAAAAAAGAAGTCAGAGGGCATCGTATCATTTATAAACAATATTTATTTGGTAAGATAAGTGAGCTAACCAGCAAAAACATAAACGTTTTACAGAAAAGGTTTAAATGTTATATAAAGGGCATAAAAACGTTTTAATAACATATATTTCATTCACTTATTGAGAACGCTAAATAATTCGTAGTAATACTAACATTTGATTGAAAATCTTCTCATTCAACATAGCAATTGATTATGAATTGTTTAATCAGATTAACCCGCCGATAGTCAGAGAGTAGCCGAAACAGTGGCGCGCAGGTTTTAAAAAGTGGCGGGGGAGTGGGAGGTTTCGATTCCCCAACTACTTCGCTCGCCGTAATTGACCGACCGACTGACTGACAATAACATTATTTTAACTTCTTCTGACATGAGTCAAATAGAAAAATTAGCCTCAAAAATCATGGTAAAGGAGATTATTGTTAGTGCTCATCCCAATGTAATTTTAAAGTATGATCTAATAAGCCCAATCGGCATTGG
This sequence comes from Amphiura filiformis, assembly GCF_039555335.1. Taxonomy (NCBI): domain Eukaryota; kingdom Metazoa; phylum Echinodermata; class Ophiuroidea; order Amphilepidida; family Amphiuridae; genus Amphiura; species Amphiura filiformis. Next base: position 11,443,450 of record NC_092646.1, on the reverse strand, counting down.
AAGTTTGCAATGCATTGTGGGACAGTTTTTGCAGTTTTAGGACACTTTGTCCTTTGACCTATCGGGAAAATTGCTGTAATTATTAATAATTTATTTATTATTGTCATAATGTTATCATTAAAAATATTTAAATAATTAATTCATTTAATAATAATGTTTTTTAAGTTTGTTTTATTCTAGTAACAAGTTTTAAATTATATTTTTTACGCACAAAACCCGAATTTTCCAGATAGGTCAAAGGGCAAAGTGTCCTAAAAAAACAGGAAGTTACAATAGCGATTTGGCTTATTAGAACGTAAAATAAATAATAAAAAGTACATCTTTTTTAAGCAATCATCAAAAGGTTATAGACTAGACAAGACAAGAGACAAACAAGACTACAAGACAAGACAAGAGACGATGCTCAAAGTAGTAATCATTGATCCGATCTTTTATTACAATTTCCTATTATTTAATTATTTTTTAATTCACAGATCAGCGTCAAGAATTTGGACGACTTTCAGACATTTTGGATACGATTGGAAATAGTAAGATGGAATTCTAATACTGTTTTGTGTGCAGTGTGGTGCGTTAATTGGTATTTGTTTCGGTCAGTCCGTACGGACACACACTTGGATCATGGTACCAGTCTTAAGCAAATTGTTCAAGCCAAGCTAATATTCTGTAATATTATATGCATCGTGGCCTGCATGTATGTTGAGAAAAGCAAAAAAAAAACAAGAAAAAGCGGAGGCTAAAAAATAGAGGTTGAAAAAAATGACGAAGGGATGAATTATAAGCCGATTATAGGCTTTGGTGCTCTTTTTATTTATTTATTAGCATAGCACCCCTAAATAATGAATAAATCGAGACATTTCAACGGATGCCTTTGTGACTTCATTTCACTTATTTATTTTTCATCTTCAGATCAAGAGGAAGAGTTCGGTACCGTAGACAGAAATCAGGAGCACATGAACAAAGGTAGGCCTATCATATGTGTGTGTAGCAGAGGTGGTGCCCTGTTTCCTTTAAAATACCACTTTGGTGTAAAAATATATCTCCAAGCAAAGGAACTATCTTTTATCTATTATTATACCTTTTTTCGAAAGGGCATAGATCTCGATTTTTTTTGTTGCTCAAAATATTTTGCAAGGACGCACACGAATCTAAAAAGTGAGGTGCGTGATATTATAGCCAACCAGCTCTAGCAACGGCCGTAGCCATAATTGGTACAATGTAGCCCCATACATTTCCCCCACTGGATGCATTTCCCCAGACCTACGATGCATTTCCACTGGATGACTGACAAAATGGTCATGGTGGTGGGGCGTGTAAATTTCCCCGACTAGGTGAATTTCCTCCGACTTGATGCCTTTCCCCCCGACTGAATGATAAAGGGGCTATGACCCAGGCTTGCGTACGCTACTGTTTTGTAGTTAACAGTTGCGTATTGGTCACTACTCGATCGGACTTGGCGAAGGTCTCCAAGGGCTGTCAATTTATCAGGTTTTATGTATTTTGTTATACTTCAGGTCAAACCGAAATGTTCCACAGCTATGCAAATAATCACAGAAAAATACTTGAGGGTAAGTAATAATGTTGGTCCTGTATGTCAAAGCCATGCATGCTTAGGTTTAGCTATAGCTGGATTTAGTTCTGCTCATTGTTTAATTGACTATCAATTATCCTTTTATCCTGTACGACTCAAACAAAGTATAAGGACCTCAGGAAGGCCACATTAAGACTCTCACTTAGCGATTATATTGTACATTAATTTTACCATGGACGGCAAAATTTAAAATTCACTACGTCTACAAGCATTAAATTGAGCATCAAATTAAGCAAAAAATGAAAATATGTATCTAGATGAACCAGTTATTATGATGCCATGTGCCATTAGGTTTCACTGCCTGAACAGAATTGATCATGTCTCACCTCCTTTTTCAACCAAATCGACGGTATAACTCTTATAGTGAGGAGTCAACATTTAACCGCAAATTGCCTCAGGCAAAACTCACGTCCTGATGACTAAATACCACACAAGGTCATTTTTATTGACCCGTTAACTCATTGACCAATCTGTGTGATATTCTGCATCTAGCTATTATATGGCAGCCTGCATGGTGATCTGGTCAATTCATTGACAGATACTAACCTCAGGAGGGAATTCAGTTTTTGATCAATTCTTTTCAGGTAGTGAAACGTAATGCTAATTTGGCTAGACATATTTTCTTTTCTTTATTACAGCTCAAGCAAAAATACTTCAAATATTGAGAAGAATTTATCAAGCAGCAAGATCGAAGGAAGGTAAACGGACTTTTTTAATTATAAAGATTCATTTTGAGTAATCTGTATTAGGCCTTAGTACCTAAATATGTAGTAATTCTATTGTGACATCGAAGAGATCGACGATATATTGACTAAACCTCCAATGTCGTTAGGATATATAGGAAAAAAATACATAGTTCTATAAAAGGTCATTTTGATGTGTATAGGCTATTGGATACCGTTGTAATGTTTTATACCTATATTTAAATTTTTAAGTGAAAATTATTTTGTTTTTCCCTTGGAACAGAGATATCAACTCAGGACAAGGATACAAGCGTAAGTTATTTTTTCTTCATCAGTCTCTTTAACGCAATGGAATAATAATAATACCGAGCATGCAGTGGTGGCAACATCTGGGGGAGGGGACATCCTCAACCACATCGGCTTTTCCTCCAATCAAAAGTTACTGAAAATCCTACTTTGTATGTTTCAAAAATTGCCGAACTTTACATTTCCTGGGTACACCAATGTGGTATTTAGTCAGCCGTGTGGTAGACTCTTTTAGGGAAAGCTTTAGCATAGCAAAGAAAAAGCCCCGAAATATCAGTGTAAACGCTATGGATCGTAAACTGTCATAATCATATACGTACTTCCATGCACCAATTAGAATTTAACTTTCGCGCCAACACAAAGCGCCGTAAATTCCACAGATAGCCGTATACGCTGTTGTTATTGGTAAAATGGCACGTAATATAGCCTAACCCAATGTTTGATAAAATTTACGCATTGTTGGGAAAAATTTACCCAACCGCTTTTTACCCAGTGTTCAAACAGTGTATGTCAAAAATGTCCCTGTTTAATACCTAACTTACAGTGATTGGGTATTCTTAAACAATTCCGAATTCAAGGTTATGTGCCGCAAACAGGTTAAACAAATCATATGCCTTTTTTTTGACGATCTGTGGACAACTAAAATAATTATACATCTGCGATAAATATCATCATACTTCACAGACCCCAGCGTCAGATGATCTTGATGCAGATCAACAGGGTGAGCCAAGCAAACAAGATACCCCGACTGCTATGGCGATTGATGATCAAAATCAGAAAGGAAGCATCGATACTAACGTTATGATATGTAAGTATCATGAAGCACATACCGTAGAATTCCGTCTACAAGCATGTATGCCTCTAAACGATTTTTTCTTAGGAAACCAAAATAATTAAGGAATTGATAGTAAATAAAGTAAAGTAGCCTAATCCAAATCTGTATTTTGATTTCCTTAGGGGAGAAGGACCTTAACTTGTTTCTAGAAAGGCTTGCTGAATTCGGCGAATTGGAGGGGAAAGACTTCACAACTGAGATTGAGACGATGCCTAGACAAGGTCAGTGGTGTAATTTCTCAATAATCCTCCCTCCTTCCTTATTGATCCCCTCCCCTCTTTCGTTATTGCGCTAGGTAGATCGGCTGAGATATTACAAAACCCAAAGACTATTATTATGAGAGTTGCTTTTTTATACATTGTACTAGTTATATGAAATTGTGCATTTCCCATTGAGTGCATTATTTTTGCACAAATATACTTCACCGGGACAAATGTGTTCAAAGTGCACACATTTTTTATACTATTTTGGAAGTTAAAAGTTCCGTTGTTTCTAGTTGTTACATTTATCGATTATCTATTTATAATAATCACAATTATCTATCTATAGGCCTGATAATCACATGGATCTTTTTTTTCTTTCTTGCAGACGCTCCACGTGTTATATTAGAACCAGAGGTAATATTTGATTTGTAAAAGAGGCCATTCTTTAGTCTCTTCACGAAATGTAAAATTCACAGCGGTAACATTAGTCCAGGGACCAAATTCTCGTAACAATATCCTAAATTATATCTTAGAGGAAATTTATACCTGTGTATTACCCATACACTGCGTGGCCGCGTTACTGTTGTGTGCAACTATACCCGTAACAAGGCCACTCAGTAGATGCGAATACATCATAAGATTAAGAATACGACAGCTATTGAGGTCTCGCAGATTTAAAAGCATCTGACCGAAAATGACCCCAAATGAACCCAATTCTGTGTACACCCTATAGACACTGGGTACAACCGATGCATATCACGTTGCAAGTGACTTCATTGTGCTATGTAATTTGTGGCAGCCTCATTTTGAAGGTATTGGTTATATACCGGAAATGCCCCCTTAATGACATTTGACCCCAATTATGTGTCCACCCGATAGGCACTGGATATAGGAGATACATTTATGCAAGTTACATCATTGTAGGATGTAACATATAGGAGGAGGAGAATTGTTTTTTGTAAAAATATTCTTGTATGTTTATGACTTTAAGGTGGTGTCCACTGTTTCTCACGAGACATACTGTCTAAAAGCAGATGAAACTAAACAAGGTAAGTGGCTTGAAGCATATCGCTGTGATTTTGCAAAATGCCGAATAACAGTTTACTGCAAACTGTCCCCAAGACGTGAAGTGCTTTATGCGATTTGCCGAGCACAATACATGTAGCAACCAAAGGCAAAAGGGCCTTCCACTGCAATCTATAGTTTGTTCAGCTCGTAATAGGCGGGAAATGCTAGGATTTTACCACTACGCCGAAAAGTAGACTCACGTTAAAGAGTGCTATTTAGTTGACCTGTCTGGTCTTTATTTTGTGTGTTAAAGAACGTAGACAAAATATAGGATTTTTTTTATTTTGAATTGATTTGTTCGGATTTTGACAACCCTGGATAACCCAAGAAAGCCTCTATTGAAGCTTATTTCCATTGGGGTCCATTTGAAAACCGGGGTTAACAGGGTTAATACCCTACTCTTTTCGAAACTGGCTGCGAGATACATGTACAGGTGTGGCTCTTCTGCACACGGGACCGACGGCTTAACGTTCCCTCCGAAGGACGGAGTACTTTCACGATTAATTTACCCAATTCTAAATGAATCATGAGAAGAGTGGAAGTCAGAATTTAATCTACAGAGGTTGCCAATTAATTTCAGACTTTTTTCCCCCAAGTCAATATCCCAGCAAATCGCCACCGCCGGGAATTGAAAACGGGACCTCGTGGACTAAAGGCAAGTACCTTAACCATTGCACCAAGCTCTCCCTCTTGAATTAATAATTCGTGATGCTTCTGGCGAGATGACATGACAAAGAATTCTCAAAATAAAATATCTTGATTTTAATCCGCGATGTTATAAGACAGAATTAAGGTCCAAAATAAGGTATGTTCGTAAAATTTTGATATTTCAAGAACAAAACGGTCAATTTTTACATTTCAAAAAGTACATGAAAGCTGTTTTATTTCGCAATGAACATACCATTCGGTCATTTTTGGTCCGGCCATTACAATATGTAACAATGAAAGTTTTCGATAATGCAGTTCCATCATGGATATACCTTTAAATAGATCATCTTAGGGACAGATGATCCCCGAGATTATTCAGTTGGAACACAAGCTAGCCCTATATGTAATTTCTGTTCTATAAAAGAAGCAATGCAAAACACTTCAACAAAAATCTAAGTTTATCTTTTCTAATTGCTTTCCATTGCAGAAGAAGCAAAATCATGGACTTACCTAACTTCTTATACCACTGAAGCTTGGCCACATGGCCTTTGTTTCATCCGCGGTGTTGACATGGACACTGAAGTTGACGGTACACATAGAACAGGAAGGGCGTCAAGTGGTACACATGATGACGTCATTGCCATATGTCATGGAGCTCCCGACTTCACAGTTGATATCGTGCGACAAGTATACCAAGGATCAACAGGCTATTGCCTGGAGAAGATTCATAGTCTTTCGCCAGCGGCCTCTCCATATTCGCGTGTGTGGAATTCTCATCCAGTTGGTGTAGCTTGCATCGGCCAAAATACTGACGCGAAAACATTAGCCATTGTGTGTGCACGTGACAGATTCGTGCACTTCTACTCGACTACGTCTTTCAGCTATCAATCCTCATTTGCTATCGAAGAACATGACATAGACCCAACATGCATTGCGGTAAATTACAACTTAGTAGTCATTGGAGTACGTAATTCAAATGGGCAGACGGGAAAGTTGATTTTACGCAATTTGGAAGTGGTGCATCGTGGGGAGATGAGACAAGTTCTGAGTGATTCCGCACTAGTTGTTCCATTGAATTTTGTTCCAATAGATTTAGATCTCTTGTTTCACTCTCAGTATCCACAAACCGAACTATTAATTACAGGGGCTGAAGGGGTTTTCAAGTTCGGTGTCACTGACGGCAAAGAAATTTTGCGAAACGACAACAGAACATCACCAGGCGATGGCTGGCAATTTAGAGCGGCCAAATATGGGATGGTAAATGACGTCATCAAAGTCATTGCAGCTCGTAAAAATATAGTTGATTGTACAGGTAGTATCGTTGAAATTGAAGAAGATCAAAATGAGCACGTGACCCGTGACGTGAGTAGTAGTAAAAAAGTGCTTATCCCACAGATAGGAGGACCAGGGTTTGGCGGTCTTGCTGTTAGTGACGCAGGGCGTATCTTCGTAGCTGAAGAGTGGGACAACAGGGTCAGAGTGTTCCAGAAAAAGTACTTTTGAAGAGACGCAATGACCGTTTCTTTTTAGGTCATTGTTGATTATTTTCGTCAAATTTTCCCCTTTGAAGTTGCCTTGTCCCCTTGAAAAAGTACTAGCTACGCCACTGCTGGTAGCTGAAAAGTAACATATTTTATTTGTTTGCATACCGGTATTGTTTGAAGCGAACTTGTCACTGTTGAAGTATTACCTACAATGTGTTGATCATTTGGACAGCACCACATTGTCGCTGGACAGGAAAAACCTCATGCAATTTGACCTCTAAATGCAAAACCTTAAAAGATGTGCATTTTCGGTAACAGTGACACAAACCACTTATATAACATGTATAAGTGTTTGGTCAAATCAAGTTTAGAGAAAATGATCATGTATGCTGACGTGTCTCGAAGTACATTGGATCTATTTTAGTATTTAAGGATACCTTGCAGAACGACAATATCGCCACACGGGTCGTTTTGTTACAGTTGCCGAAAATGCACATTATGAGGTTTTGCATTTTTATATCATATATCAAATTACATATGAGGGTTTGTCTACCCAGCGACAATTACGGTTATTTGATGCGATCATTTATTATTTCTTCTAACAGAACATGTTCAATTCTAGACCTAAACAGTACCAACAACTATTACACTAATTATATTTTAGGCTATTTTAAACATAGATTTTCGTTTCTGTATCAAATAATTCATGTTTCCTTTTTTTGTAGTAATCTTATAGGCATTTGTGTGCAAATTGAGGGCACTATTTACATATATTTGTAGTTTAAATTTGCCAAATAATGAGTTATCCCTTACATTTCAAGATAAAAGTTTTTTTGAAAATTTTGTTGCCATATATTTAGTTTTAAAGATGCAAAAGAGATTTAAGATAAATAGCGCCATCATTGTTCAACTTTTCTTTAAAATGACGAGAGTTTTACATGCCATCAAACAACCGTGATATACGGAAATGGAAAGATTGTTTTATTATGATTACATTGCAAAGTACATATCCCCGAGAATGTAGGAATCTCAGAAAGAAGTATTTAACTATACTAACCTCGAGTTTGTTTTCAATCTTCTAGAGCAGCCAGCGTGCAAATAAACATTGAAGGAAAAAATGCACTTAGCCGGATTCGAACCTAGCACGACGCTCAAATCTATTAACAAATACACGAAGTCTGGTTGCCCCCCTCCCCGATTGCGAACATTAAATTCACAGAAATCGCACTATTTAAAGCAAATATGCAACGATTTTAGGCAAATGATTCGATTTCTAACTCAGCCAGCCCTTCTTTTGTCCCTTATCGGAAAAACATTCCCAGTGCCGCCATCATGTGCTAACATTCCACAAAGTATTTTTGTTTTGGGAATGTATTGTGGATTAGTTAAAATATCGAAATACATTGTACTTTAAAGAAAATTCTGATGATGTTAAAATTAATATTGAATAATTGAGATAATAAGATAAAATAAGTATTATGCTACATAATTTGTTTTGATATTGTATGATATGATACGTCATGCTCTGTTTTTTCTTATATGATGCATAAAAATAGTATTATTTAAATACATTTCATATGATGTAATGTGAAGTAAAACATACAATAAAGGTATTTGCCAAAGAATGTTACAAAAACAAAGAAGAAAAAGTATCATTCCAATCAGGTGGTCAAATTGCCCTTTTCCATGTTAATCAGGTATGGTAATGAAGCTACATTTTAAAGCTACAAAATTGTAGCTTTGTAAAATTGCTTATATTTAGATTAAAGGGTATCTCCGGCAATCACAACATTATGCCTTACATGATGGAAAATTAATTATCAAGCACGAATCACATGGTTTGGCTCATATTAGCCATAAAAACGAATTAATACAGTCGTCTCTCAACACGCGATTCAAAATTCCCGGGCGCCGAAAGTGTCCAGTGCAATGACGTTCCAGTAATACAATGAAAAATGACAACAATTGAGCACAAGTAACCATGACGTCATTGTACTAGACAACTTTGGCGCGAGAACTTTGAATATCGCGTGTTGAGACCCGGCTGTTTATATTTTTAATTTAATGTGATTTGTGCTTGATAATTATTTTTCTAACATAGCCATAATGTTGACAAAATATGCAAACCTAGAACCTATATTGAAAATAAAATAATTCTGCTCCAACAACTCCCCCCAACATGATTTCCTAACAATAGTAACCGAAACGGTAGCCTGGTCTTGATTCCTTTTTATTTAAAACCAATCCTCTTACATCCCATGCAGTACGATTTTACACCTCTCTCACCGTAATAGATACGCTTTACATTTCCTAATCTTTCTTTGCGTACTATGCTAATGTTACATTATTGTTTTATAGAAGAAAATTGTACCCAAACGGTTCAGCACATCACATCAAAGCTCCCATTGGGCGCCGTATTCCTTTTTTAAAGGAATTTTTATTGACATTACGGAACAGTCATAATCCGCACTAGCTTCCTTTGACCTCCTCTTTATTAGGGACCGCTCATTATTAATGTGGGATGGGGGGGCGGGAAAAATGTAGGGGGGGTATGTGATTTTCACTTTGACAAACAGGGGGGGTTATGTGATTTTATTTTTCCTGATAGTTGGGGTCATGTGAAATTTAATAGTCATTCACTATTTTTTAAATACCAAGAATCCTGGAAGGTCTTGCAGATAGTAACAATATCAATCATACCATACATAATTGTCTAACTTGACTTATTCGCACAAAAATTTTCCCATTTTGCACAATATGTCACCATTTTAGCTTCAATCGGGCCAAAAAATCGCGCGCATTTGTAGTTATAAACATAGTCAACGGCCAAAATGTGCTGGATTCACTATACCAATTTCAAGAAATATTTTCTTTTTCCTACCCCATCCCCCCAATGTCAAAAAAGAAATCTACGCTACTGCCACATGCTACACACACCTCTCACTCCTCACCACATGACCACCCCACCTCCAAGCACACACCTATAAATTTTCTCATCAAAAGTAGATCTATTGGCATAGGGGTAGATCCCTGGAGATGGGGGGGGGGTTAAATTCTCCCTATTTTGCCAGGGGGATTGGCCACACAATCACCTGTAGGCCTATGTGGGTTTCTGACGTGACCAAATTAACCTTATATTTGGCAATTTTAGTCACAAAATTGCACTTTTGCGTCATATTTCATCAATTCAGTTTCAAAATGGCAAAAATTTCCTCGCGCTTCGCACGCATTTGTACAATACACTTATTTTGTCGCCAAAAAGAGCTGGATTCCCTATGACTTCAAGAAATTGTTTCCCACCCATCACCCCAATGTCAAAATCCCAATCTCTGTGACTGAATTAATTAATATTTAAGTTTGCTTGAAGGGGGGTTATGTGATTTTGTTTGATTCAATAGGGGGTTACGTGAAATTGATTCATCGCAATAGGGGGGGTTAGGTATTTTTCACCCATAAAGCTCAACATTCTCCCGGCCCCCCTCCCGCATTAATAATGAGCAGTCCCTTAGGTCTTGAAGTTCAGTTGCTGTACTTGCAATGAGGGTGGTGTCATCAGCGTACCCAAGGTTAGGCCGTATAAAATTAATGTTTTGGTTCTCGTCCAGAGGATTTTCATGAATTGATGAGGGAGGGAGGTGTTTTTTTTTTTTGTTTTTTTTTTCAATGTAAAATTAGCATTGTCAGTAGTTTTCGGTCTTCTCCAACAGTGCTCGAGGAAACGATGAGGCCCTTTTTTTTTTTTTTTCAAATGTGAGATTCTGAGGAATAAACACCCTAGAGTACCACAAAAGACTTGGAAGTGATGCTTGTTCTCTAATAAACTTATTTATATGTATGAAGATTTCATAAATCATTCCAAAGTCTAAAAAAATTGAATAATCTAAAAAAAAAAAAAATCTGACAAATCCCAGAAATTGAGGAGGGAGGGGACGAGAACCAAAATATTAATTGTACACGGCCTATTCGTCTACCTCCGATTGATACCATTCCGTAGTATCCATCAAGTGCAAGTCTCATTATATAATCTGTATACTCCTAAGCCAATTGTAAACCAGTTTGAGTCTCCACACTCAGTTCTTACTGTAGCTTTCTGACCTTGGCACAAAGTTTTTATCAAGTTCACACTTTTAGCAAAAATAGTTCTAAAATCTGTCCTCTATATGGAACCCTTAACGGTTCCTATAAAGGCCAAATATGGTTCTATAAAGGCCAAATATGTTTCTATAAAGGCCAAATATGGTTCTATAAAGGCCAAATATGGTTCTATAAAAGCCAAATATGGTTCTATAAAAGCCAAATATGGTTCTATAAAGGCCAAATATGGTTCTATAAAAGCCAAATATGGTTCTATAAAGGCCAAATATGGTTCTATAAAGGCCAAATATGGTTCTATAAAAGCCAAATATGGTTCTATAAAAGCCAAATATGGTTCTATAAAGGCCAAATATGGGTCTATAAAGGCCAAATATGGTTCTATAAAAGCCAAATATGGTTCTATAAAGGCCAAATATGGTTCTATAAAAGCCAAATATGGTTCTATAAAAGCCAAATATGGTTCTATAAAGGCCAAATATGGTTCTATAAAAGCCAAATATGGTTCTATAAAGGCCAAATATGGTTCTATAAAAGCCAAATATGGTTCTATAAAGGCCAAATATGGTTCTATAAAGGCCAAATATGGTTCTATAAAAGCCAAATATGGTTCTATAAAGGCCAAATATGGTTCTATAAAGGCCAAATATGGTTCTATAAAAGCCAAATATGGTTCTATAAAGGCCAAATATGGTTCTATAAAAGCCAAATATGGTTCTATAAAAGCCAAATATGGTTCTATAAAGGCCAAATATGGTTCTATAAAAGCCAAATATGGTTCTATAAAGGCCAAATATGGTTCTATAAAGGCCAAATATGGTTCTATAAAGGCCAAATATGGTTCTATAAAGGCCAAATATGGTTCTATAAAGGCCAAGTATGGTTCTATAAAGGCCAAATATGGTTCTATAAAGGCCAAGTATGGTTCTATAAAGGCCAAATATGGTTCTATAAAAGCCAAATATGGTTATACAAAGGGTTTAAAGAACCTAAAAGGGTGTTTTTTTTCAGTTTAAAGAACCTTTTTTCGAGAGGGTGCCATATAGAGGACGAAAAAGGTTCTTTAAGGCTTTTTAGAAACTTTTTGCTAAGAGTGCACCACATGTGCAGAGCATTCTTGAAGTAGTCTATAAAGCAGAGGTTGCTGGAACTCCCATATGGTCATGTTTTTTGAGGTGGGCACCCAAAAAAGGTGGAGCTGTCACATTTTCCAAAATATTTTCTCTTCTTATTCTTATATTTTTGCTAAAATCCATCATGAAGAAATGGTTTTGGTCTTATTTTGAAGATAAATTATTAATTAAATGAAATAATAACAAATACAGTTGAACAAATCAATTAATTAATTTCAACAGCTTAATTAAGTTAATTAGTCAGGGGTGGAGCCGGAAGCGGAGGAGCCGGAAGCGGAGGAGCTCTGTGTAATTGCAATGGGAAGTTGGTGTTCATTTTAAAATTTATGCACTTTGTTGCCTCAGTAGGAGTAAAATGCATTTGCATGATGTTAATTTTAATATTTAACTTTCTATAACTATAATTAGCTAATTAATCTTAATAAATTTAGTAATTTAAAAGGATTTAACAAGCTTTTAATTAATGCAGTGGAATGTGTGTCATGCAATATAATGGGCTTTAAATTTTGCATGCATTTCATCTGTCATAAATAGATCTTTTAAATTGTTTTATCTTTAAAATATCTATAAAATAAATCTTCTCAAAGGAGATTATTACAGTCAAGGATTTAATCTGATGACATATTGATCTCTGGCTATTGTTAAATAGTTTATTGATGTAGGCTAATTGTGCATGTATATGCCTATTGTACATGTACCATTGTTACAAATTATTCACTGTATATTGATTTTTGGAACACCCTATATGGGAATTGGATATTTATGTGATATTATAGCAATTCTTTAAACTATTTTGAATATATTTCCCAAATTAATGGCACTTAGTGAATTTTTTCATTAAATTAAACAATTTAAAATTCAACTTTTTTCACACCCTGTATTACACAATGGGCTTAACAAATATAGTGCAAACTTTATATTTAATGAAAACACTAATTGTGTTCATTCCAAATATCAAGTTTATTTTCAAATTTAATATACCATGTAGAAATATTGGAGTGGTAAAGAAATGTAATTTTTATGTATTTTCAGTGGAATCACCCTGTATATTTTTTGGCACACCCTGTATATCCACTCAAACTTTACAGATTTGCAATCCTGACAATATATGCTTTCTAAAAATGTATAATTTTACATAGTTTGGGTGAAAACTTTTTGAAATATAATCAGAAATACAAAAAAGGAGTTGATTTTTGGCAAATTGCAAGATGTGACGCAATTGGGTCCCACCTCAAAAAACATGACCATATGTTTTCCTTCATTAGGATTCACAGTTTACCGATCTGATTTCTTGTTCCTCTTTCCTTCCTGAAACCTACCTTTAACCAACATTACACACAGGATTACTTCAATACTCTACTCAAAACATATGTCAGTAACCAAGCGGTTGTCCAACTGACATAACAACAAAATGCACTGACATGGGACAGCTTCCTGGACCACTTTCACAGCTCAACATTTGACATCCAGCACAACAAATCTGTGAGAATGGACACAAGATCCTTGCACAGATGATAAAACGGTGCTGCTTTCTACTTTTCATGCACTTTTTCATGAAACAGGTCTTGTTCCACATTATTCCACTTACTTTGGGAATTATCATGTGTGCAAGGATCTTGTAATCATTCTCACAGATTTCTTGTGCTGGGTGCCAATTGTTGGGCTGTGAATGTGTTCCAGTAAGCTGTTCCATGTCAATGCATTTGCGGTTGTGTCAGTTGGATGCATTTATATTTGGCTCCAATGGCTACTTTGTGTAGAATTCATTTTAAGATATTCCTAAGTGTAGCAGTAACCTTGCCAGTCTCATAACATTTGACCACTAGAATAGTTATAACAATTTTTTGGCTATCTTAAAAATATAAAAACCATAGCTATTAAAGATGTGACATAATTTATACAAGCATTGAATGGCTGTATAAAACACATTTTAACAAAATTTGTCGGGTAAGTTTGAGGGGATACCGTGTATAATTTATACGCTTTGACAATCACTGAATTCATTAGAAGTGATGTGAATTTCTGTGCATTTCTGCTATTATATATATTATACTATATCTATTATTATAATTGTTTGTAGACATACAGGCGATTACGCAATACTTTTTATATTCTTTCTCTCTCCTCTCCTCTCCTCTCCTCTCCTCCAATACATACAAAGATACATACAGTTGAAATAACATGGTATAATAATGTTAGTAAAGAAACAATTCCCAAGGGTCAAGAACAATTGAAAACATTTACATAGAGAAAGACAAACACTCTTTTCAATAATGGAATTTAAGCGTTAATTTTACCCGGGAGTTGTTTGTTAATACAATAGTCCCGGGGTGGGGAACTTCAAGTTTCCTTTTTTGGGGGGGGGGGGACCAAAATATGTATGAAGAGTTTGGGTCCAAAAGGCATTAACTCCAATGGCATAACAACTTTTTTTTTGGACATCTTAAAAAAATAAAAACGATAGGTAACAGATGTGGTATTTACATATACAAGCATTTCTTGTTCCCTTCTCTTCACCAATACATACAAAGATACATACAGTTGAAATAACACTTTATAATAATGTTAGTAAAGAAACAATTGTCAAGGGTCAAGAACAATTAAAAACATTTACATAGAGAAAGACAAACACTGTTTTCAATAATGGAATTTAAGCGTTAATTTTACCCGGGAGAGTTGTTTGTTAATACATTAGGCCCGGGGTGGGGAACTTCAAGTTTCCTTTTTTTTTGGGGGGGGGCTAAAATATGTATGAAGAGTTTGGGTCCAAAAGGCATTAACTCCAATGGCTGCTTGGTGTAAAATTCATTTTAAGATATTCCTAAGTGTAGCAGTAACCTTGCCAGTCTCATAACATTTGACCACTAGAGTAGTTATAACAATTTTTTTTGGACATCTTAAAAAAAATAAAAACGATAGGTAACAGATGTGGTATTTACATATACAAGCATATTTTCTTGTTCCCTTCTCCAATACATACAAAGATACATACAGTTGACATAACACTTTACTATAATAATGTTAGTAAAGAAACAATTGTCAAGGGTCAAGAACAATTAAAAACATTTACATAGAGAAAGACAAACACTGTTTTCAATAATGGAATTTAAGTGTTAATTTTAACCCGATAGTTTGTTAATACATTAATTAGGCCCTGGTGGCAGGGGTGTAGCAAGTGGGAGGACAGGGTGGACGAAGTCCAGGGGCCCCGAGGGTTCAGGGGCCTCGATCAAAAGCGAAAATAAAGTGAGTTAGTGATGTTAAAAGGGCCCTGTACTGCTCTTTGTCCATGGGCCCCTGAGGCTGTTGCTACGCTCCTGCCTGGTGGGGAACTTCAACTTTCCTTTTTTTTTTTTTGGTTGGGGTTGCGGCGCAGAATTTGGGTAACTAAAATATATAATGAAGAGTTTGGTTCCATAAGGCATTAACTCCCATGGCTGCCTTGTGTGGAATGCATTTGAAGATATTTCTAAGAGTAGCAGTAACCTATAGCCAATCTAATAACATTGGACCACTAGAATAGTTATAACAATTTTTTGGCTATCTTAAAAATATAAAAACCATAGCTATTAAAGATGTGACATAATTTATACAAGCATTGAATGGCTGTTTAAAACACATTTTAACAAAATTTGTCGGGTAAGTTTGAGGGGATACCGTGTATAATTTATACGCTTTGACAATCACTGAATCCATTAGAAGTGATGTAAATTTCTGTGCATTTCTGCTATTATATAAATTATACTATATCTATTATTATAATTGTTTGTAGACATACAGGCGATCATTATGCAATACTTTTTATATTCTTTTTCTCTCCTCTCCTCTCCTCTCCTCTCCTCCAATACATACAAAGATACATACAGTTGAAATAACATTATGGTATAATAATGTTAGTAAAGAAACAATTCCCAAGGGTCAAGAACAATTGAAAACATTTACATAGAGAAAGACAAACACTCTTTTCAATAATGGAATTTAAGCGTTAATTTTACCCGGGAGTTGTTTGTTAATACAAGAGTTTGGGTCCAAAAGGCATTAACTCCAATGGCATAACAACTTTTTTTTTGGACATCTTAAAAAAATAAAAACGATAGGTAACAGATGTGGTATTTACATATACAAGCATTTCTTGTTCCCTTCTCTTCACCAATACATACAAAGATACATACAGTTGAAATAACACTTTACTATAATAATGTTAGTAAAGAAACACTGTCATTGTCAAGGGTCAAGAACAATTAAAAACATTTACATAGAGAAAGACAAACACTGTTTTCAATAATGGAATTTAAGGGTTAATTTTAACCCGACAGTTGTTTGTTAATACATTAGGCTATGGTGGCAGGGGCGTAGCAAGCGGGAGGACGGGGTCGACGAAGTCCAGGGGCCCCGAAGGTTCAGGGGCTTCGATCAAAAGCGAAAATAAAGTGAGTTAGTGATGTTAAAAGGGCCCCGTACTGCTCTTTGTCCATGGGCCCCCGAAAAAAATTTGTCGGGTAAGTTTGAGGGGATACCGTGTATAATTTATACGCTTTGACAATCATTGAGTTCATTAGAAGTGATGTGAATTTCTGTGCATTTCTGCTACTATATAAATTATATTATATCTATTATTATAATTGTTTGTAGCATACAGGCGATTATGCAATACTTTTTATTTTATTTCTCCCTCCTCTCCTCTCCTCTCCTTACCTCTCCAATACATACAAAGATACATACAGTTAAAATAACACTATAGTATAATCATGATAATAATAAAAGTAAAGAAACAATTGCCAAGGATACAGAAAGAAAAACACTGTTTTCAAGAATGAATTTAAGGCTTCATTTTAACTCAGGAGTTGCTTGTTAATTTATTATCCCGGGTGGGGAAACGCTCGACTTTCCTAATTCCTGGGACTTCAGCGCGTCAAATCAAGTTCCGCTAGCTTTATTCGCATTACGCTCAAAGTAATCTGCAATGGCACTCGCTAGTGTGTAAATGAACGGATTTAAAGATGAATTTATTGGTAGAATGAAACCCACGCGTACATTTCTGGTCCAATCGTAAATAATCCACATATTCCACCCCATTTTGCTAAGATTTTGTTTGTTATATGACTAGAAACGCAGCCCACATGCCGGTCTCTGCGTGGCACGACCTTGGCTAACAGGCATTGTTCTGCGTTGATATATGACGTCATTCTCCAAAAACAGTTAATACCCATTTTGGAGATTTTGTAACTGTTTAAATTACTTCTTGAACCAAATTAAAGGTTATTAGAAACCTTTACTCTCTATACCCAAACCCACCCTACCTTATAATCTACTCTGCCCCTAAGACATTATTCTGAAATAATCACCACTTAATTACACGAAGTACTCTAACGAGGAAAATACAGCATAAAATCAGTTTTAATTTATCGACTTCTGGAATGTGGATTTTTTTTCTGGAAATCCGGAACAGATGAATCCGAATTGGAAGAAGAACAGGATTAGGGATGAGATGAAGGATCAGTCCAATATAATATTCACTGCGATTTATTTGTACAGCTTCTTCTGCTACTTCTTCTCCTGCTGTCGCTTCGTCTTCTTCTAATCTAGATCATCATCTTCTTCTTCTTCTGTTGCTTCTAGTTTGTCTGCTACTGCTTCTGCTGCTTGTTCCGCTGCTTCTAAGTTAATAGCGTCATGAGAGTCAGGCTCATCATCATCGTCAGCAACAACATGAGCGTTGCCTCCTGCAACAACTTCCATCTCCTCATTAATCAATTCTGAAAACAGAGCACAATAGAACAATGCCGGTTATTAATTGCTGTAGATACGGCACTGGGCTTCATACTACCTGTCGCAACGTGCAATTTAAAAATCGCTAGTAATCAAACGCTGGTAGTGTTTTATCGATCAGATATCGGCAATCAGTTATCTGATAAGCGTCGGAAGTGACGACACACATACACACCCCAACACACCCCCACAAACAAACAAAAAAGCAACCACGCTACGCTCATAGTAATTGCCTATTATAATGATATGCCCTGAAGAGCTGTGTGTAATACCGTTACACACAGCTTTGTTACAATTCATACTTAGAGACAGTTGTCATCCATCTCATACTATATTTACCCCTCAATTTCCTTACATTCTTCAGGCTCTACCCTCTACCAGGGGCTAATTTGTAGTTCTGCGGGGCAACATTGATGGTTTTTGTTTCTTTGTAGCCCTGCAGGGCTATTGCTTTTTGTAGTTTTTTTGTAATTTTAAATGCATAATTCTTTCATAGGTTCAGGGGGTGTGGATTTCAAGTGGAATAGCCCAATACAGTGTACTTACGGGTACCACAGGCTGCCAAGGCATTAAACACCGTTGATTCATCAACATCCTCAAAATTCCTTTTTTTCCTTTCTTTATTTATACACGGTGTGGCTGCCCTAGCGTTCACTTCAAAAAAGAAAGAGATATTACATGTGTCATTTTTAATGCCTCATATAGGCCTACCAGGCAGCTATTATTTTTTAGATTACGGGGCGTAAGCTTGGTCATTCCGACGGGCGAAGTTCTGGTAAGGCGATGCAAAATTAAAACTGAGTTCTACGGGCATGATGGGGAGAGTCGCTTGAAGTCGGGTTGTTATTTTTTAAAGATACATTAACTACAGGCTTTGTATAAACTACGCAAAAAAAGTTTATTTATGGTTAAGAAATTTACCTACTATTTACCCACTACACAGGGAAAATATGCCACCTAGTGCCAGGTTGGCATTTGCCAACTGATGCCAATGTGGCATTTGCCAGGTTCGGCCAAGAAGAATGTGCAAGGGGTACGCACAACCAGGCATTTGCAGTCACGGGCCAAATTGGCATTTGCCATCAATATCCAGAGTGTCAGAAATCATTGGCATCTGCCAATTGTACCAGGTTGGCAGGTGTCAATCTGGCAGGGGTTGGCATTATCATTTGTTGGTGATTTATAGATTTGTATTATTTTTGAACAAAAATGAGATTTTTAGATGGTTTCCAGCGGTGGTTCCCAGTGTTTTAGGCTCCATATTGTTTTGAACATACAAAACATTGCATGATCTTTGTTTTCATTGGTTTTTGTAATTTGAATAAATCAAAACAATGATTTTGTATAAAAATGAGCTATTTCTGTTTTTATTGTTCTAATTTATTTTGGAACAAAAATGCAATTTTGGATGGTTTCCTGCGGTGGTTCCCGGGGTTCGGCTCCAGGTCGTTTTGATAATAATTATGCAGCTGCAGGTTTGTACTTTGATGTGTTTTTGTTATTTTTCAAGATTTAAATTATAATGGAACAAAAGATGCATTTTGGATGGTTTCCTATGGTGGTTCCCGATGTTTTCGGTTCCGTGTTGTTTTGATAGTAATTGTGCATTGGTTGATTTGTGCTTTCATATGTTTTTGTTACTTTGCAAGATTTAAATTATTTTGGAACATTGAATGCATTTTTGGATGGTTGCCTGTGGTGGTTCCCGGTGTTTCGGCTCCGTGTTGTCTTGATACCGGTAGTAGGCCTACTGGTGCATTGGTAGTTTGGGCTCTCTCATTTGCAAGAATTAGGCCTAAATTATTTTGGAACAACAATGTAATTGTTAGATGATTTCCTGTCCTGGTTCGCGGTGTTTTCGGCTCCATTTATGCATTTTTAGATTTGTGTTCAGTCGTGAGCTCCCTCAAATGATGTTGTATGCGAAAAAGCTGTAATGGCAAATTATCATACCAAACCAGTAAATGTGCAGGTCGCAAAAAAAAGTAGATTTAAGATTATTCAGATGAAAAATTAGTGTGTGTTTCAGTCAAAAGTAAGAAGAAACACCATTATTAAACTTCATTTTTTGTTTGCAATTTAAATAACACAATCTTAAAAATCACAATGAAAGATAAAACGGTTTTGTACACAATACCACGGAAATGGTGTACATATTGGCGTAAATCAACCAGGAGGTTGACAAGTATTGGCGAAGATTAAATGAGTTTTGAAATTTTCAGTCTTTTTAAAATTTTGTTTACTTTTTTATGGCTTGAAGAACTGAATCGCGTATTACGCTGCCCACCACTCGCATGGCGCAGAGCGCCACGCAAAGTTCATTGCGCGTACCTGCACGTAATTTTAGCGCAAGCGCGGATAAGCCAAGTTGATTGATTGGTGACGCAAAATCACCCACGCACGAGAAATGCATTATTTACGATCTGCATCATTTTCTAGCTCGGAAGGCGCGCGCGCAAACGGATATCTTCTGAAGATAGCATTGCGGGCCTAATAAAGCAACAGAAAACATTTCACACATTTGAAAAACATCTGTTAGGAAAGTTTGTTTTTGATGTGTTTTGTTTGTTTATTAGTTTTTTTTATAAAATAAGCCTAAGAAAGTAAGAAAGGTTGACAATGTTTTGTTATCTACTGATGATACCATTTGAAACCGTATGAACTATTTTTTTAAATCATGCTGTCAAAAAAAAAGACGTGCTCAAAGTCTGCTTTACGGCCTGCATCATTTTTTCGGCACTCGCAAACGGCTTTAAGGGCTTAATAAAACAACGCTTCAAAAATTAAATACTTACCGACATTTAAATAATTTGTGTTTGTAGGCTGTAACAGGACCCGGGTAACAGGATAGTATGTTTTCTATTATTGGTGAAAAAATCATGTCTTTACCTCTAATGGTTTGGAAGAAAAATACATTCACCAAAAACGATGTTGCACACGGATGAGTATTTTAATCAAATATTCTGTTCTACAACGGTTTGATCACTCAACTGCCCTCAGACGCTTTTAGTTCAAAATAAATTGCGCATGTTTATTTAAAAATGAAAATAAGATGAATTGATGAATACAATTAAAATTAAATATTTACCGACATTTAATAATTTTATGTAGCAAGCTGTAATAGGGTAGTAGGTTATGTTTCCTATTATTGGTGAAAAATTCTGTTCTCAATTACGAGTGATATTGCACCAGCAGTCCAGCACCATTTCTATTTGCATTTAAATTTCCCTCTACAATTTCAAGTCAACGAGTCCTTTGTTCTACATGTATTATTTACATGTAATCTTTGGAAACCTGACATTGTCATAACCGTCATAATATATTCAATTTAGTGATACAAAAGTTCAGCAGTTTAAAAATTGTAACATGTATACGACATCGTTTTGTGTCAATTTTTATTTATTTCGTTTGTACATAAATTAACACGGAATAAAGCTAAATTAACTTTGAAATCTGATTTTCTCAAAATCAACTGATTTTACAAAAATGATGTACGCAAACGAAAAAATGATTATGTCGAATAACACCAATAATGAAACTGCTGTTGAAATATTAACCATCAAACGGTAGGTCTACTCATCTTACTCATGGTTGTAAAAGAAATATGTAGGCCCCCCCCCAACCACGAGAGTAACCAAATCTGTCAAAGGTCCCCTTTGCAATGATTTTTCATCAAATTTACCCCCCTTTTTCATGCAAATTCGAGGTCAAAATTTGGCCAAAAACAACCCCTTTTTGGTGGTTTTCAATGACCAGAAATTTCAAACATCCCTTTTCAATGATTAGATTTATAAACACCCCTGGCCTTATCAATGACACTAAATATTGACATAAAATTTCTGGATTTTCTCAAGTACCCTTTTATCCAAATTTCGCGGACAGTGCAAATTAAATACCCCTATTTTGCTCATTTCACTGTCAAATTTCACAGACAGTACAAATTAAATAGCCCCTACACCCTATTTTGCCAATTTCATGGTTGTCAACTTTGGTGTTGACTTGGGTGCCGGGGTATGTATAATCATTTTCAAATAAACGCAATCTACAGCTGCTAGTATAATCTACAGCTGCTAGGTTCTGAAGAAAGTTTTATATTTTTTGCTGACATTTGCCCAAACATTTATTTTAACATACGTCATGTGAAAACAGTCACCAGCATGTACTTTTCAAATAATTTAGCTATTCTATTTTGATAATTTCATAATAGTTGAAATTGTAAAAACTGACAAAGGAACGCCCCAATTATGTTTTACCTTTTCATTCCTATCGTGCTTTTAAACCTTCATTGAGCTGCTGAAATATGCTTATCATACGAGTACAAGTTTAGCGAAAATAGTGAATCATACAAGTATTATTAACGTGGCTGTGTACTCTACTCCCCATTGCAGAAAAATACAGAACTAATTTAACTAAAACTAGAACTAAAATATTATCCTAGTAATAAAAGTCAAATTTTAATATCTAGCCACTTTTTGAAAATAAGGGCCAAAACATGCGTTTTTAGGGTGTTTTCCGTATGTTGTGACAATCAAGCCCAAAGACTTGAACTAAGAATAATAACATTTTATGCCTTCTAATTTTTGGAAAAGACATGTTTCATTCTTACAACCAACCATTTATTAAAGTAACACAAAAAAGTGAAAATTAGATCAAAATTTCGGCATATACACAAGATTTTAATTGCTTAGATTTGTTCCAAGTCTGTGATTTTCGTGACTCGATTGTCAGAGAACATGCCGAAAATGTATGTTTTTGGCTCTTTTTCAAGATATTAGTAAAATAGTGAACTTATTCTTTTATCTCCAGTTAGGACTAACTAAAGGATTAGGATTTAGCTATGTTTCATTTGCCAAAACAGGATAATATTTTTTTAATCGCAAAAAAATTAGTTCTGTATTTTTCTGAAATGGGGAGTAGACACTGTTTCTTTCGCGAAATTGAGTTTTTTGAAATTTATTTACTTTGTTATGTTTTTCATAAATACAAGAAAAAATAATCCAGATTTGTTAACACTACCTGTTCTATTTTATGGATTTTATTTTATTATTTCACTTGTTTCCGCAATTCTCGCGATTCCAAATACAGCGCGCCACCAACGACGGCAGTGAAAATTGACTTGGGGTCGACAGTTTTTCATCAACCATAGCTGACCATTGTGATTATTACTCTAAAAACACAATGTTTTATAGTACTTTTTGAAATTGTTTAAGATTTTCTGTGTTGAAGTGAAATATTGCAGTTTGATATTCACAGATGTCCTTTTCTAAATCCCGCAAACTTGACGTTGATACTAGGTGTTTCCTTTTTGTTATACATTTTCTAAAACCGCCCTTTTTTGTTTTTAAACTTTGCGATGCTTTTCAGCCCGATACGCGCGAGCCTAGTCAATGCGAAGTAGGCCTAGGCCTGTCTTTTTTTTTAAATGGAAAACGCATAGGTTTTATTTTGGTTATTAGAATAAATTCTTTAAATTCTTTCTGAATTTATTGTTTGTTCAATACGATAATAATATAACACCAACATCCATACTATAGGTGTTGCATTTTTGTAATCGGCCTACATTTACTAAAAATGGGTTTTTTTGCACGAAGGCGCTTATAGCGGCCCGCCGCGCGGGATAGGCCTACCGCAAAGAAATTCAAGTACATTTTTAAAAGATTCTTAATGTCTCATTACTTATAAACATGCATCACATTGGTTTGCCGTTTTTGTTATTATTGTAATTGTTTGATTCGTCCTTATTATATTTTTAGCCT
This sequence comes from Amphiura filiformis, assembly GCF_039555335.1. NCBI lineage: Eukaryota > Metazoa > Echinodermata > Ophiuroidea > Amphilepidida > Amphiuridae > Amphiura > Amphiura filiformis. Next base: position 11,419,885 of record NC_092646.1, on the reverse strand, counting down.
AAATTTGTATTTTTAATTGTATTACTATCAAACATTAAAAAAATTACGATCACAATAAAACACTTTGTAGGCATAGCCTACCGCATAGGCCCTAAAAATAACATTTATTTTTTGTTAATATTTCAATTTTAGACTTTAATGCATAAGTTCAACAATACCTCATAGAGTTCTAGCATTATAATAAAGATGAAGAAAGTTTCAAACTGCATGCAAAAGAGTACATGAATTTAAAAGATCATTATTTTACGGCATAGGCCCATCAAGAAAATATGCATGAAAAACTCCATAACTTTAGAACCAAGTATGCTAGACCTTTGGTGTTTTCACAGTAACACAATTTTCAAAAATGCCTCTTTTGCCCCCCATGAACCAGATCGTGTCACAATTAAGGTTTAAATTTGACAATTGTCATGCCCGATTTTAATATTAATTCATGTTTCTTTTTCATATTTTATTTTTATTTTTACTTCCGCTTTCTTGCATGTCATACCATCTTTATTTCATATTTCCCCTTTTCATAACCCAAGGAAATTTACTCTTAATGTAGGCCTAGGCCTACTCCCAATTAAAATAGCACCCGTTGGTTGGAATGAGTTTCTTTTTAGTCATAATATCGGTCGGCACAACATTGAAAAATCAAAAACTGTTTCGACTAAATATTCAATTGGGCAATTTTAAACGCCTAGGCCTATACATGTTTTTTAAAAAGAAAAAGAAAATGGGAAAGATTAAAATCATTCCCATTTTCTTTTTCTTTCTCATGAAATTATAAGTCAACACTGTGAAAAGAACTGAACTGTAGTGTAGCCCAACCTTTACGGCATTGTGGACTTTGGCCAAATTGGAAAGGTTTAAATTCGGAGGGTCGACATTTCTTGCATATTAAATAATGGATCAGGCCCATGGATCAAGGACTCAACCTACAAAGTAAAGAGGTCAAATCTGGGGATGGACTTTATTGGAGGGGTGAACGCATTGTTTAGGCCTGCTTCATTTGAGACTGAAGGGGCGAACCAGGACACCCCCCCACACACACACACACCAATTTACGGTGAAGAATATACTGTACAATAAGGGACAAAACAAGATAACTTAACAATGTAGCTTAACAATGTAGTTTGGAGGCCATTATAGGCCTAAATGAAAATGAAAACATGCCTATTCATACAGAAGGGTAGGCCTATTCGAGCCCCCGCACCAAATTTATTGAGGGGGCTGAGCCCCCAGCCGCCGGTTGACGGTTCATAAGCCTATGTAATTTTGTTGACAGAATTGCACCACAAGAGTTTATTTTAAAAATTAACAGGTTTATTTGTTTAGTGCAAGTATATCTGATATATTTTCTCCCGACATTATACATTGGGGCCAAAGTGTTTTGTTTATGGCTATAGGCTATAGAAGGAAATGGCTTCTAAATTTACCACCTTTCGTGATCATACAGTAGGCCTACGTCATGCTACAAAGAGCGTTTCAAAACGTCACACGAAAAATGCTTTAAAACAATTAATTCATATCTATTCAAGTTTGTAAAAAGGTTATAAATGTAAAACATCTATAGGCCTAGGTTAGGAAAAAAATAATAAAAATAAAAATAAGACAAGCGTTCAAAACATTTATGAAAACCAAAAGCTTTTGTCTTAATCATGTATCACGCATGGTATAATTATGGGAAAAGTTATCCAAACAAGAAATAAAAAGATTTAGATTAAATTTCCTGTTTGAAATTGTCTTGCATCAATAAAGCATTTTCTATTATAGGCCTACCCAAACTCGAAAATTGACATTTTGACATCGGGTTTATAGGCCTAGATGGTCGATCAGAGACATCAACATTTTGACATCGAGTTTTAACCGTAGATGGTTGAATAGGAATAGAGTACATTTGAAATTCGAAAACGTTTTAATCGTATTTAAAAAAAATGCTTTACGCTGTCCATGCTGTTAAAATATGTACCGGTATTGAATATTTCGTTATTCTAAAAATTGAGAATTAGGCCTCCTTTACTTAAAACAAACAAGGTTTAAAAATTGGTTTTTTAAGGATATATTCTTGAGGGTCTAAGTAGGCCTATCCCCAATCACTGATTTTTCAGTGTTTTCTTTTCTTGTAAACGAGAGCCTAAAGTATTTTCCCAAGCGCCTCGGATCGGGTTCGGAAAAGTTTGAAAATAAGGGTTTAATTGATGCCCATTATTTTGTGTGGGAATAGGCCTAACACTCTGAACATTCACAGATGTAGGCCTAAACCATGACTGTCGAAATTAACTTTAAAATGGAGGCAGAAAAAAAAACATTAAACAAATATATACTTTACGCTGTCCATGCTGTTAAAATATGTATTGAATATTTCGTTATTCTAAATATTGAGAATATTAGGCCTACTTTACTTAAAATAAACAAGGTTTAAAAATTGGTTTTTTTTAAGGATATGCATGAGGGTCTAAAGTAGGCCTATCCCCAATCATATTTTTTAATCAAGTCTATTATTGGCCTTCTTACCATGCTTACAACAAAGCTTAAAGACCTGAAAGTGTTTACTTTTCTTGTAAACGAGAGAGAGCCTAAAGTATTTTCCCAACACCTCGGAAAGTTCGGAAAAGTTTGAAAATAAGGGTTTAATTGATGGCCATTATCTTGTGTGGGAATAGGCCTAACACTCTGAACATTCACAGAGGTAGGCCTATACCGGTAGGCCTAAACCATGACTGTCGAAATTAACTTTTAAAAGGAGGCAGAATTGGAAAAAAAATCGTCGGAGGGTTGAATTAACAGCTGATCATCATCAACGTAAATAAACAAATTTGAGTAATCGATAGCAACACTCGTTACGTTTCCAGGGTCGATGGTTCATCGTCGACGCGTCATGGATGTCGACTTTTACCCATGATGCTCTGCGCGAAGTTGATCAGCCAGGCGTGATCGTAGGCGGCGCGCTGTATTTGGAATCGCGTCAATTTAGAAGGAAAGGAAATCTTTGTTGTACCATCGGGGTACACGCGAGCAACAATCATCGCGTTTTGTAGTCGCGCAATTTGATAACGCACGGTTACGCTACGCATATACGCAACGATTATCTGCATGCGCGGCGCATCTTATGGAAGCACCACGGAAGCACTGATTTCAAAAAAACCTTGCGGTCAAAGGGCTCCGTTTTAGCATTATAGTATCTCTGGTTTTAGCTAATAAAATGTGATTTTTTTTTTCAAGTTTTTTCCCCCGATTTCAACATCAAGATATGAAAAGATTTCGCCCAAACTTCTCAAGGGGCTGTGGATTTACTCGATGTTCATACATACGCGTTATATAACAGCATATGTGATTGGTCGATAGGCGGGCATAAACAACGTTTATGCCCTGCTTTCTGGTCGTAAACAAGTCGCGTCAGAACCGATGGACGCTCAGGCGAGTAGGATATACGCGAGTATGCTCGCGAGCTATTTACGCAAAGCGCGAATGATGTACGCGATTTTCGCGCGCGTCCAAACACGGTGGACTGAGCAAGTAAACGTTTTCTTACAATTAGCAATGGAAAAACTTTTAAAAAGGATAAGAAACTGGTAGTTTTTAGTCTAAAATGACGATATTTTTTACTTGTGGAGGAAAATAACAGCACGCAGAATGTTACGTATGTATGAACGGGGTTCATTCATATATTTTCATGACTAAACGTTGTTTATGCCCTCGGGCTAAAGCCCTCGGGCATAAACAATCGTTTAGTCATGAAAATATATGAATGAATTAGGGGTTCATTCATAGGATTGAGGGCATAAACAGCGATCATGCCCGAAATCCTATGAATGAACCCCGTTCATACATACCCAACATTCTTAGCAATTCAATACAGATGAAAATAATAAGGGTTTACAAGTTTAAATAACATTTCCATACCGTTTTCCTTCATAAATTGGAAGAAAATGAGTAGGCCTACTTGCAGGAGCAGCTCGGCTCATGAGGTCAACGGCCGAGAGTCAACGCGTGATACGCGTCATCTTTTTGCGCCCGCGTGAGATGGGCGCGGTGACATGCGCGTATACGCAACACTAGCAAATCGTGGATCGTGTTAATTGGGTTCCAACGCTGCGTGACGCAGCTTGTTTATTCCCTGCGTACTGGTCATAAACGGTATTTATGACCAGCAAAAAAGAGCGCAAATCCAATCAGAAACGTCGTTATATCGTGAGTATGTATGAACCCCTAATTCACGTAATGTAAGGAGGAAAGACGAGAAATGCCGCATTCTCCTGTGATCTTCGATCAAAGTGCAAAATGTGACCACTTTAAACTTTAACTGCCTTTATTTCAATGTTCATTTTCTCGGTAAAATGACGATTTAGGTACACGATAACTCAATGAATACAGCATTTATAAGTAAGTAATTGTGCTCATCATAAAAAGCATGATCACCTTAAGAAACGGTTTTCTCATTTTCTTATATTTTAGTCTATTTCCGATTTTAGGCATCATTTTGTGCAAATAGGCGTTTGTGAATTTTAAAAAGTTTTGTTATGATGTACCGAACAAAAATTGCCAAAAATTCATTTTTGTAGGTAAAAATCAAACAAATAAAAAACAGACAAACAAACATGGAAAATACAAAAATATACCAAGTTATCTTTCCGACTCGTCTCATGCTAAGTCTTATAATTTCCTCTTTTTTGTATTATTTCATTAGGTTTAAAAATGCTATCACCAGTAGATAGGCCTAACGAACAACCTTTCTCAATTTCTTTGTATTTTACTTGCGGAAAAACTAACAAGCAAACAAATAAAGAAACAAACAAACAAAAAACATCAAAACAAACTTTCCTAATAGACGTTTTCTAAATTTGTGAAATATTTTCTGGCCGTAAATAGGCTTTGAGCGCGTTTTTTTGACAGCAGATGATGCTTGGTGTCGCAAAGGGCCTATAATGATTTGCAAATCACACCGTAAATTTACCTTGAGTAGATAACAAACAAACAAGAAATTGGTTCATACGGTTTCAAATGCATGTATCATCAGTAGATAACAAAATATTGTCAACCTTTCTTTGTAATTTATCAAAAAAATAATATCTTTAGTACCTAGATAGTGGAATAAACAAACAAACAAACAAAAACCCTCAAAAACAAGCTTTCCTAACAGATGTTTTCTAAATGTGTGAAATATTTTCTGTTGCTTTATTAGGCCCGCAATGTTATCTTCAGAAGATAGCCGTTTGCGCGAGCGCCTTCCGAGAAAATGATGCAGATCGTAAATGATGCAGGCTGTAAGTGGGCTCTCGCGTGTTCACAGATGCATGTCGCAACGGGTGATTTGCAAATCGCACTGTAAATGGTATCTTGAGTAGATAAAAAACAAACAAACAAAAAAACAGACAAACAAACATGAAATATACAAAAACATATCAAATTATCTTTCTGACTCGTCTCATGCTAAGTCTTATAATTTCCTTCTTTTTGTATTATTTCATTAGGTTTTATAATGCTATCATCAGTAGATAGGCTTGACAAAATATATTCAACCTTTCTCAATTTCTTTGTATTTTACTTGAGTAGATAGCGGAAAAACTAACAAGCAGACAAATAATAATAAACAAACAAAAAACATCAAAACAAACTTTCCTAACAGACGTTTTCTAAATTTGTGAAATATTTTCTGCGTCGTTTTATTAAGCCCGTAAAGCCGTTTGCGAGTGCCGACAAAATGATGCAGGCCGTAAGTAGGCTTTGAGCGCGTTTTTTTGACAGCATATGCATGATTCGTGATGTCGCAAAGGGCCTATAATGATTTGCAAATCACTCCGTAAATTCTACCTTGAGTAGATAACAAACAAACAAACAAACAAACAACAAACATGTAGTACAAAAAATATACCAAATGAAAATTCCGACTTCTGTGATTTGTTTTTTAATTTAGTTCATACGGTTTCAAATGGTATCATCAGTAGGCCTAGATAACAAAATATTGTCAACCTTTGTTACTTTCTTAGGCCTATTTTATAAAAAAAACAAAACTACTATCTTGAGTAGATAGCGGAAAAACAAACAAACAAAACACATCAAAAACAAACTTTCATAACAACAGATGTTTTTCAAATGTGTGAAATGTTTTCTGTTGCTTTATTAGGCCCGCAATGCGTATCTTCAGAAGATATCCGTTTGCGCGCGCGCCCTTCCGAGCTAGAAAATGATGCAGATCGTAAATAATGCATTTCTTGGGCGTGGGTGATTTTGCGTCACCGATCAATCAACTTGGCTTATTCGCGCTTGCGCTAAAATTACGCGCATGTACGCGCAATGAACTTTGCGTGGCGCTCTGCGCCATGCGAGCGGTGGGCAGCGTAACACGCGATTCAGTTCTTCAAGCCATAAAAAAGTAAACAAAATTTTAAAAAGACTGAAATTTCAAAACTCATTTAATCTTCACCAATACTTGTCAACCCCCCGGTTGATTTACGCCAATATGTACCGGTACACCATTTCCGTGGTATTGTGTACAAAACCGTTTTATCTTTCATTGTGATTTTTAAGATTGTGTCATTTAAATTGCAAACAAAAAATGAAGTTTAATAATGGTGTTTCTTCTTACTTTTGACTGAAACACACACTAATTTTTCATCTGAATAATCTTAAATCTACTTTTTTTTTTGCGATGTGCACATTTACTGGTTTGGTATGATAATTTGCCATTACAGCTCTTTCGCATACAACATCATTTGAGGGAGCTCACGACTGAACACAAATCTAAAAATGCATAAATGGAGCCGAAAACACCGCGAACCAGGACAGGAAATCATCTAACAATTACATTGTTGTTCCAAAATAATTTAGGCCTAATTCTTGCAAATGAGAGAGCCCAAACTACCAATGCACCAGTAGGCCTACTACCGGTATCAAAACAACACGGAGCCGAAACACCGGGAACCACCACAGGCAACCATCCAAAAAATGCATTCAATGTTCCAAAATAATTTAAATCTTGCAAAGTAACAAAAACATATGAAAGCATAAATCAACCAATGCACAATTACTATCAAAACAACACGGAACCGAAAACATCGGGAACCACCATAGAAACCATCCAAAAATGCATTTTTGTTCTATTATAATTTAAATCTTGAAAAATAACAAAAACACATCAAAGTACAAACCTGCAGCTGCATAATTATTATCAAAACGACCTGGAGCCGAAACCCCGGGAACCACCGCAGGAAACCATCCAAAAATTGCATTTTTGTTCCAAAATAAATTAGAACAATAAAAACAGAAATAGCTCATTTTTATACAAAATCATTGTTTTGATTTATTCAAATTACAAAAACCAATGAAAACAAAGATCATGCAATGTTTTGTATGTTCAAAACAATATGGAGCCTAAAACACTGGGAACCACCGCTGGAAACCATCTAAAAATCTCATTTTTGTTCAAAAATAATTAAAATCTATAAATCACCAAAAAATGATAATGCCAACCCCTGCCAGATTGACACTTGCCAACCTGGTACAATTGGCAGATGCCAATGATTTCTGACACTCTGGATATTGATGGCAAATGCCAATTTGGCCCGTGACTGCAAATGCCTGGTTGTGCGTACCCCTTGCACATTCTTCTTGGCCGAACCTGACAAATGCCACATTGGCATCAGTTGGCAAGTGCCAACCTGGCACTAGGTGGCATATTTTCCCTGTGTAAGCGAAATTTTGTCCGCTTGCTAAACAATCGAATGCGGGGGATTGTCCTGCGCATATTGACACCTCAATCACTACCCTACGACACTCCTGAGAAAAGATATGAACGTTTAAGTAACACGAGGTCGAAAAATAAAAATGGCAAAGAAGCCTATTCAATGGTTTTAGAGCTGATTCACTGATCGAAGATGGTTTCATTATTCCCGCCTTTTCAATTTGAATTTAAAGCATTTTCCTTGATGCATGTTGGATAATCCTTTGCTTATTGTGCAGATGAATGATCAAAGACAAAGGTGAGTGGGTACTAAGACATTTACGTTTTGAGAGATGGGTTTGGAAAAGGGATTCAAAACAGGTCATGATTACAGCAGTTTGGAAGATACTGTATGATCAATATATTACCAAAACAGAAGGAATTGACACTTGAGTGGCCCTCCAGAAGCCCTGATCTAAACCCCCTTGGAACACCTTTGGGATCAGCTTAAGAGACGAGTCAACAAGAAGATAAAGGCAGATACAACTTTGGTGGGATTGCGTCGCATCGTTATCAATGAGTGGAACGGGATTGAGCAAGGTAACATTCGACGCCTCATTAGGAGCATGAGACGCCGCGTGGCTGCTGTAAGGGAAGCCACAACGGTGGACACACAAAGTACTGAAAGAAAAAAGAGATCAATCTCAAGTGAAGCTGGAAGTGGCAGTATGATGCCTGATATGTGCTCAGCAAGTTAACAAAAAATGTTATCTGCATGTCTGGTTTTTGTGTGTGTGTGTGTGTGTGTGTTCTTTTATGCTGAAAACGTGAATAGGCCTTTTTGCAATTTTGATTTTTCGACCTCGTGTTACTTAAACATTCATATCTTTTCTCAGGAGTATCGTAAGGTAGTGATTAAGGTGTCAAAATGCCCAGGACAATCACCCGCATGCAAATATTTAGCAGACGTACAAAATTAGTCGATAGATTTTAATAGTGGGTAAATTTCCTAACCATCAAGAAACTTTTTTGCGTAGTGTATATAGGCTTTGTATGGTGTGACCCCCGGGCAATACCACGAAAGTGTCACACTTTGATTCATGGTGTTTTTTTGAAGTTGAAAAACAAAATTAAATTAAAAATGAAAGAGAAAAAAAGAAGTTTCAAGGCCTTTTTACAGCAATTTACAGTTTTAAAAGTAAAAAATTCCTACCTACCTACCCTATTTTTTATGTAACGCCAATCAAACAATTGTTTTAGGCCTTGGATAATAATCATAGCCTGTGTGTTACTTACATCCCACTTTGCCTCCACAGTCAATGATGTTCCTGTGTAACGTATCCAAATATTCACTGTCTTCACCGGCGAAGGCGGTCTGGAGACAATCAGAAGCCTCTTGTCCTGTTAATAATAATAATAATAATAATAATAATAATAATAATAACACTAATAATAATAATAATAATAATAATAATAATAATAGTAATAATAATAATAATAGTAATAATAATAATAATGAAAATAAATAACACTTTAATGCCGTGCCCATTTTATCCCTGAAACATTTAGGAGAGGCAATAGATTACGTAACGCATTGTGCCTTTGATTCCGATTTGATTTGCCGATAGGCTATTCATAAAAGTGGTACCATTGTTTCAAACTACTAATAATGTCGCCTAACTGTACAGCTATTATATGCGTCGATCGCACGACTTCATGACAATATTGATTGGCAACATTTTCCAACATGTCAGCGCTCAAACGGTAAGAATAGATGAATAATAGCTTCAGTCTGTTGACTTGTTCATCAGTGACCTGCTTCTGCATACTTAAGTTGGCGAGCACCTTTACTTTAAATTCTATAACAAAAATAAAAACACACATGCAGATAGGTATACGGCGCCCAAAAAGTATCCGAACAAAGCCATAATACTTTTTTGGCGCAGTATAGATAAAAAACAACAACAATTATGAACAGGAGAAATCTAACAAAATAAAATTGAAGTTCGACTATAACATTTTCACAGAAAATGTTTTCCCTCTTCATGATGCAGTCATGTCTACAGTAGAATTCATCTCGACCTTTGCAGGACTTAACCCCATTAAAAGCTATTAAACCAAGATAACACTCATTGAAACAGCTCAACTGATTAAATCGGATCTTCTCTGGTTGTGCACAAGTGACTGTTTTCATGTGCGATATCGCAATAAAGCTGGTATTCATAGCTTCAGTTGGGTAACCGATTATAAAGGAAACGAAAGGAAACAATGTTATGTGTGGCTTTGTTCACGAAATCAGACAATGTCGTGCTTTTTGTAAACCAGCATTCTTGAAAATGAGCAACATAATGATTTTTGACTTAACACGGTTTAGAAATAATTTCTTCATATTTTTGGTGTTATCTGTCGTTTACATGTCCTTCCTAAAACACAAAAGTACGACCCTCTCCAAACACCTAAATTAGCTAAAAATTTAGGACATGTTACAAAACTTTATTTTCTAGAACCTATTTAGAATAATTTAAATGTAGCTTTTACCGGGTTTTTTGTGGCATCCTTCAGAAGTGAGCGGTCCGATACCAATATTTTCGGTCAAATCTCCATTCAAATAACACGGGGAGTTGGCTAGCTATGCCTTGCCCTCACTCATATTTTACAAAAGTACGACCATTTCTGAACATCTAACCTAGCTGTAATTTTAGGTCATGTTAGAGAAATATATTTGCTAGAAGTTTTGGAGAATAAATAAAATATTGGCTGGTTATTTTTCACACAGTGATGTTAACTAGGCAAGTGTCCATTCTCCCAACATACATCATTTGTAGGGTCACGCGTCAATGGTGAGAGCACTGTGTATTGTGTATAGGAAAACGGACAGTAACTGCAGTATGTATGGAAAAATACTGCATGCTCCTCAAAATTATACAAATGATTTATTACGCGGCGTGTAAATTTACTTTTCATTAGCCGGCCAGATTTACCATAGGGCCAGATGGGCCGGGCCCAGGGCCCAAACTTTTGGGCCCCAGATTGCCCTGTGCTTTCTTTTTAACCCATGGTTTGGACCCAAACAGGGTAAAATTGAAACATTTTGGCGCGCTTCGCGCCCAACTGTCCTAGTAAAATTGAAACAACTTATGCCCGCCCTCTCTAAATTTTAATGCTTCCACTGTCGATCTTATTAAACGTGGCATGGCCCCGAAAAGATAAAACCAGCCCTGCTTTTCATAAAACAAAAAACAAACAACAAACAAAAACCTAGGCTAAATAGCAACAGTAATAACAACATACCAAGTGCTTTGACGTTATTCCAGCGGCGAGTTCGAATGTTAAATGCCAAGGAAGATACAACGAACAAAGCTAGAAATATGATCACTACTCGTGCCATTGTCAACGAAAAACTCAGATCGAAACGTAGTGTTTTAACGACAATGTGTTTTAATACAATGATGCCGTGGACTAACAAAGTTAGATTCAATGAAGAATTGCATCTGTGGCTAAGTTCAATCTCGGATTGGTCAGTTCTGTCATGAAATTATGAATATCCAGCCAATCAGATTTTGAGTCATGTTAGACCGAGTAAATCGAATCGGATAAACCTTAATACGCAAAGGAGTCGGTGAATGTGTCGCAATTTTTATTCAAACAAATTATGTATCATAAACATGTAAATTTGCACACAGATGGCACAAATTATGTATCATAAACATGTAAATTTGCACACAGATGGCACAAATTATGTATCATAAACATGTAAATTTGCACACAGATGCCAAGCCATGTGGCAGGCCCAGGATTGCAGTATTAAATTAATTAAATATTTCAAATGATTTAACGTCTCTAAAATTAGTGTGAATCGTCGAGAGTTGTTTTTCAGTCTTTATCTTTTCGATATAGACAAAAATTCGCGAAATCGCTAAAAGCAAAGGATGTTTTTATCCTTAAAAGTTCGCGAAATGAGACACAGTGTCATCGCCCCGATCTCTTCATGGCAGAAATCGCCATGGTAGGTTGAATCCACAGCCACGCATGGCCATTTTGTTCGGACCTGTTTAATAGTTTTGAGATGCATAATGGGCTGAGGGACATCCGACTAAGGCTATTGACAATAGCCCGGTGACTGACTCTCTGTGTGTGAGTGAGCATGATATGCGCCATTAGGTCATCCGCTTTTAGACTGCCTCCACTGCGCTATAGTTCGACACATATAAAATCAGAATTTTTGTCAGTTTTTGAGTTTAAGACGCACGGTTGTTTCTCAAGACGCAAGCTAACGACTATCATATCCGTTCAACACATATATTCAAGTGCAAGGAAATAAATATGGCTTCTTTAGAATAAAAAAATTACGGGAGATATTCATTATTTTCTACCCCGGTATCCAAAGATTTATCACGGCCGTTCGCCGCCTATGCGTGATGTCTACTTTTATCTAGAGCGCCCTCAGTTTTGACTTAAGGAGTCTTATTTGGTTTAAGTGGTGTTGGGCGATACAAAGAGTTATAATTTAAAACTACCGATACCAATTAGCACACAAAAGTATAGCGGTACTGTTGACTCAAAATTCCCATACCGCCCAACCCTACATAGTTACCGAATGTAATCGGTCGCCGATAATGGCGACGAAATGTCCTTTCGAAGTTGAAAATAGCCCATTTTGATCACTAGAATAGACCCACAAAAACACTCCCAATTATATTTTATTAATTTTTCAAGTAAACCAGAAGCTTTAGATAAAAATGCTATCCAAGAGTTACCGTTCACACTCCTTAGATGCTTGATAATAGACAACTTCTGTCCGTACACCATCGCTAAATTCACTGCACAAAATGCGAATCATACCGTACGGTATAGCGTATTTTAGTCAGAATATTGGAACATAAAAACAGTTAATAATCATACTCGCTTTATTTACAAGTAAAACAGATGCTAATGATAATAATTTGTGCGAGCATAACAGTGTCACAGTCCATATACTTTGCAGAAATGATATGACATGTACTGATAATACACGCACTATAATACTACTGTACTACAGTACATGTACATGTAAACTCTACATAGAAACCCAAAAGTATAACATGTAGTGTGTGTGCGCCGACTGAAATCATTGTGAGTTGCAATTTTGTTGTCAAACCCTTACGAAGCATTAATTTGGTTCGTGTGAGATACGTAACGATACGCTATGACTTTTTGCTTGTTTTTACCAATCTCGATAAATTCTCCATTTTTTATATTTTGTCCTTCCGTAGTTCTTTACGATGCCGAAATAGTGTATCGGTATGTTCTGATATCATCGTCGCACTCTTCCGAAGAACCAATTTGGTCCGATTTACAAATGTAACGCTACGCGATGAGTTTTAGCTTGTTTCAACCAGCTACGTAACTAAATGCTCTACGGGCCAAAATTTCCGATAAAATTCTACATTACATAATTATTATAATTTTATGTACCGGGTTCCGTAGCAATTTACGGGTTCCGTAGCAATTTACGGGTTCCGTAGCAATTTACGGGTTCCGTAGCAATTTACGCGTTCCGTAGCAATTTACGCGTTCCGTAGCAATTTACGCGTTCCGTAGCAATTTACGCGCTCCGTAGCAATTTACGGGTTCCGTAGCAATTTACGCGTTCCGTAGCAATTTACGCCGTAGCAATTTACGCGTAGCAATTTACGCGTTCCGTAGCAATTCACGGGTTCCGTAGCAATTTCACGGGTTCCGTAGCAATTCACGGGTTCCGTAGCAATTTACGGGTTCCGTATCAATTTACGGGTTCCGTAGCAATTTACGGGTTCAATTTACGGGTTCCGTAGCAATTTACGGGTTCCGTAGCAATTTACGGGTTCCGTAGCAATTTACGGGTTCCGTAGCAATTTACGCGTTCAGTAGCAATTTACGTCGGTAGCAATTTACGGGTTCCGTAGCAATTTACGGGTTCCGTAGCAATTTACGGGTTCCGTAGCAATTTACGGGTTCCGTAGCAATTTACGCGTTCCGTAGCAATTTACGCGTTCCGTAGCAATTTACGATTCCGTAGCAATTTACGGGTTCCGTAGAAATTTACGGGTTCCGTAGAAATTTACGGGTTCCGTAGCAATTTACGGGTTCCGTAGCAATTTACGGGTTCCGTAGCAATTTACGGGTTCCGTAGCAATTTACGGGTTCCGTAGCAATTTACGCGTTCCGTAGCAATTTACGGGTTCCGTAGCAATTTACGGGTTCCGTAGCAATTTACGGGTTCCGTAGCAATTTACGGGTTCCGTAGCAATTCACGGGTTCCGTAGCAATTTAATGGTTCCGTAGCAATTTAATGGTTCCGTAGCAATTTACGGGTTCCGTAGTAATTTACGGGTTCCGTAGTAATATACGGGTTCTGTACAGTCACAGTTTATGTTTTGGTGAAAAAAGACCGAATTTTTCCACCCGTCTACATTCGGGCCACTGGCCGGGTCTTCAAGAATCGGACTTTCACTTTGGAATAGATTCAATTAAACTTACATTAATTGCTTTAGCTTAGAGACAAAATCATTGTTAAATTGAAGGTATTGGACACTTTAACTATTATATAACCATGATCTAATGGGATTTTAAGGAAGCTAAAAACTTAACTTTCAGTAAGCTTAAAAACTTAACTTTCAGTAAGCTTAAAAACTTAACTTTCAGTAAGCTTAAAGCGTAATAATTATGTATTACGTGTCCATATCTTCAACGTACTCATCAGTAACGGTGGGCATTCGCTGTGTAGGCGTCTGACACGCCACAAACGTATATACGAGACTAATAGTTTACCCCCTCAGTTTTCGTTGTTTTCGATAAAAGTAGACGTTAAAAACGGCCGTGTTATCGTCTGAATATCAAATCGTGCATAGCACATTCACGTGTATCGATCCCGGGTATTGATTTTAGTATCTCTGCTGTACCAAATAATTATTAGCCAGGCGATGTCGGTGTGTGAGATGTTTTCAAAGTTCGCCGACGAGCATACCCGCGGATACACGGAGTGCCGGAACCGGGGCGTACTCGTAGAAATACTGTAACTTATTTTGAATTCTCGTCGAGAAAGCTTATCAGCTGGAAATTTTTTAAAGGAAAACCTAATCATGCTAATAGAGCTAAATAAGTTAATTAGAGAACAAGGGTGGTTTAGGTGGTTTATAGGAATGTGCAAAAAAAAAGTGTAGGAATGTGCAAAAAAATGTGCAGGAAAGTGCAAGAATGTGCAGAAATGTCAAAAAAAGTGCAGAAAATGTGCAGGAATGTGCAAAAATGTGCAAAAAATGTGTAAGAATGTGCAGAAAATGTGAAGGAGCGTGCAGAAAATGTGCAAAAATGTGCAGAAAGGTGCAAAATGTGTAGGAATGTGCAAAAAATTTGCAGGAAAGTGCAAGAATGTGTCAACATGTGCAGGAAAGTGCAAAAATGTGTAGGAATGTGTAAAAATGTGCACAAAAATGTGCAAGATTTGTGTAACCTAATTGTGCAAGGATTGCAAACACAACAATATTAATAGATGTTTCTATCAGTTTTCGTCATTTGGTGAAAAGATCTCAAGCTATTTTAACATGATGAATTCGATCTCTGTCATCAAGCCTCACACTTGTCACTTGTGCAACAAAGCATTTGCACGGAAATATTCTTTACATCGACATAAAGCAGTATTCAGACTTTTTATTGTACGTAAAATATTGTATGTAACATATCTACGTTATTTAATCTATTGCCATTCTATTTCCAGTAATGTTTAAGTTCTAACGAATGTTTGATGACGTAAAATCGATAATATATTTCTGCTAGATATTATATGTAACATATTATCGATTTTACCTCAAATTCTGTATGGAAGTATTCTCAACGCTGATACCGCCACGTCAATGGGTCACAAATGTCATCATTCCTCTACCAAAAGGCGACCTCTCTCTCATGACAAACTACCGTGGTATTTCGCTTATGTCCATTGCCGCAAAAGTGTACAACAAGATCCTTTTGAACAGGATTCGACCTCACATTGATCCTTTACTGAGAAGCAACCAGGCTGGCTTTAGATCAGGTCGAACCTGTGCTCAGCAAATACACATTTTGAGGAGGATCATGGAAGGCTTCAAGGAATACCAACTTCCCTTGACAGTCACTTTTGTGGATTTCAAAAAAGCCTTTGACTCCATCAACAGGTCCGTCATGTTCTCAGTGCTGCGGCATTATGGAATACCAAAGGTTGTGGTCAATGCCATCCATGTGCTCTACAAGGACTCCAATAGTGCCGTCATGGTAGATGGCCTAGGAAGTAGCTCAGAGCCTTTCCAAGTAACAACTGGAGTGCTTCAGGGTGATGTGTTGGCACCATTCCTGTTCATTATCCTGGTAGACTACCTCCTGAAGAAATCAACTTCTGGAATTGATGCTGGAATTGTTACCTACCCACGTCGGTCAAGCAGGTATCCTGCTAAGATGCTGAATGACCTTCTATAGCCCGGGCCCAGTCACAGCTTACTAGGACTGCAACAGCAGCAGCAGATCTAGGCCTTGTCATCAGCGCACCTAAGACAGAATATATGACTGCAAACTGTAACGCCCAGCCAGCACTTGAAGTCTATGGTAGTAACATCAACCATGTCACAGACTTCAATTACTTGGGTTCCAAGATGTTGGAGACCTAAACAGAAGAAAAGCACTAGCCTGAGCCGCTTTCTGGAAACTGGAACGCCTTTGGAGAAGCCCATCCCTGCCAATCGGAACAAAAATCAAGCTGTTTGAGACAACTTGTGTCACTATCCTTCTGTATGGGTGCGAGTCATGGGTAATTACCAAGGACATGGAAAACAAGAGCAATGCCTTTGCAACATCTTGCTACAGAGTCATGTTAAACATAAAGCGTGTGGATCGGATCCCAAATGAAACCATCTACAATCTGACCAACACCACTCCACTGGTTGCCAGAGTCAAGATTCATCAACTCAAATTTCTCGGCCATATACTGCGTCTTGAAAATGACGAGCCTGTGAAAGAATATGCCCTTTATATTCCACCACATGGGAAGAGGAAACCGGGACGGCCGCGGACACTGTACTTACAGTATGTACAGCACCTCCTGGGAGATACTGAAGGGATGCTGCAGCCAAACAAAATTGTTTCGCTTGCCCAAGATCGCAACAGTTGGAGAAAGCTTGTAGTCGCCTGCTCCGCAGCCGACTGATGATGATGTATTTACATGTGAAAGACGACGAAGCGTACCAAGATATTATTTGGGATATAGAGGATAAAATGGAGAAAGGCATGGACATAAATAAAGCAATCAATCGAATTATGGTTAAACATCAAGCCAAGCTTAACGCGCTGTTTCAAGTAGACGAGGAAGATGTCGAAGAATCGTCCGAAGAAAGTGAATCGTGATTTACTCAACGAATAACTAGTAAATAAACGGAAATGAACTGTAATAACTGAATTTTGACTAGACCTTTACTTATTTCAAGGTGTACCTTATACTATAGTAACGTATATATGTAATGTATGTTTTACAATGTGTAATAAAATGATGCTATATAGAAATAAACATGCATCAGCGGGATTTTAAGTTGTATATAATAAAACACCATGCGTGACTGATATCGTCGTTTCCTTTTATTCTTTCTTTTGTCACGTGTGTTGGGAATTTATTACTATACGTACATTTAACGAACTAGGCGTAAAGTACCCCTTAAGACGCCAAATACACATACATTAAGTAATACATAGGGAAATCCCATCTGACGTCACTGAGCTAAAAATAATACATTCAAGATGACTCATACTAAATAATTTATACTATGACGTCATGAGCTGTGCTCCTGAAAAAATTACTCCTGAATGCTCCCGGTCGGGTACCTATAACACTACTTATGTGGTATATTCAGCGTGTTCAGTGATCCCAGCGAAAGTGTAAAAAAATGTGTATAAATTGCCAAAAAGTGATGGACAAGTCAATAAAATTGTCATTAGGTATTTTTGAAATGAACAATTTGGCATTAGGTATTTTGAAATGAACAATGAAAATTTATTTGGCAACAAACAAGGAAAACAGCATTATTAACGAAGTTGAAGCCCGTTCAAATACAGCTAATTTCTCTACTTAGGCCTATTAGATATTTTATAGATTCATGTAAAATATCTTATTTTGTCCACTAGCAGGCTATGTTAGCACATCTATGACACTAACAAAGGTGCCAAAATTTTGATTTTGATGATTTTTACAATCCTCCGGATGGGCAAATCACGGAATATGCCTTTAAGTTTTGTTTGTAGTTCTTGTTATTGACGAATCCAATTTCACGCATTCCTACACCTCAATGGCAGCCAAAGTTGGGTCACCGTCAGCTCCATCTCACTTAAAATGTGAAATGATGCGGCCTTGGAGGGTATTTTAAACTGCATTCTATCACCCGTGTTAGACAAAAGAATGATGACAGTTTACAACACAAAAGAATTTAAGCGGCTTTAATCCACCCAATATGGGCAGTCACTACACCAGTTTGGTGCTGCGGGGACCCAATAATGGCCATAATCTCTTAAAGGGGCATTTCGTGATCCACAGCCTCAATCCCCCACTTTTCCCAAAAAAAGTTGAGATTTTTACACCACTGGATACCTCTGGCTACATAATGTTTGTGTACCAAATATTTCTTGCAGATTAATTCGTTTAGCAAAAATATCGTTAAATTTGAATTTCGTTCTGGTGCACCAGAACGAAATTACAACACATTGTCTATGGAGCAGTGTAATACACATAATCATGCATAACTCGCAAACGCAAAATCGGAATCAACTGAAATTTTGGAAATAAGCTTTTTTCGTGGATATCTACTGAAAATGTCATAAAAAGAGGATGCTAGGGTTATTATTGTGTGATGCCTTTGTTTTTTCCGACCAAATCAGACCATGACTTGGCTCGTAATTGGATTCGTCTAATACTCTGATGTTGCGCTTGGAAACATTTTGTATTTTCCCATTAAAAAAGGAATATTATTATTAATATATATCCAGCTTGCTTGATATCATTTACAGTTCCCTTGGTTTGACAATTGCTTTGGTTCATTTTTGAATCTGCATACACATTGTTTTTGTTTTTCATGAATATTCTATAAAATGCACCTGTTATACATATTAGATATTAATTTGAAAACACGATATTTCCACCAAAATAGACAGTTCGAGCAATGCAGATGAATCTGGTAGATATGGCAAATAGGGAAGCCAGAGTTCTGAAGTGACTTTACAGGAAAAGCCTGACAAAGCGCGCGAATTTGGGTTATTCCTTCATGTATTTACGAAATTAGTTAGGGTTAGGATATGGTTAGGATTATGGTTAAGGTTAGGATTAGTATACACCCAAATAATTACATGAAGGATCGACCCCATTATTTTGATGAAAATGGTCTCAAATTGTTGGCACTGTTATATCAATATAATAAAGAATAGTTATAACAAACTGTAATGACTCGTTACCTTAGGTACCCATTCATGGAAGTAGTCAAAATCAGTAGGACTCAATTGGCAATATCCTATTTCGATGTGTTACCTGGGCAACAAGTCATTCTAGGTGGTTCAAACTATTCTTTATTAAAGCTGTTGTACAGAAAGAACCATTTGAGACGACTTCGTCAGTCGTTTAATTTTAAAAATTGCTGGTCACAGCTACCACGTAACTCTAATAGCTTCTAATGTACTTTACAACAGAAGACCTGCGCGCAAGAAGACCGTAAGTCCACTTGGCCCCTCAACATGTATGTAAACGAAAGTTGCGTATAGTTTCGTATAGTTTGGTAATGTTTTATACATGTTCAGAGGCCAAAACAAAACTTTCACAACCTTTCATGATGTTTTCACCCTGGAACATGTATTAAACATTATAAAAACCCTAAGAAACTATACGTAACTTTAGTGTATACATGTTGAGAGGCCAAGTGGACTTACGGTCTTCTTGCGCTCAGGTCTTACTGTAATGCGCGTAATTGTAGACCTATTAATAGTAATGTTGGACAAAAGGTTTATTGATACTAGGCGTGTTTATATGATGACGACACCTTAATCGACTTTAGGGCGTAATATTCAAGTAGTTGCCGATTTTATCGTAAATTCTAAAAGTGATATTTTTAGTAACATAGGGCCTATGATGGTGAAAGTAAATGTGAATGAAAATCAAACATCTTTCTTTGATAAAAAAAAAAATATCATAATAGCAATGGATGTTTCAAATTAAGTTATCCTAGATTTATGACAAAACATTGCAAAAAAATCAGGTGGTTCCCGGTTTGGAACAAAATCAGAAGTTTAGACGTATAACGCTTTAACCACGGGACACTTTAATAGATCACCGTGTGAAAGTGCAATATTTAATATATGAATGGATGCTATTGTCCGGAAAGAAACTTGATATTTTTTGCCAAATAAAGTTCAGAATTTGTATGTAAGGTATCTTAGAATACGCTTGGGTATATTTGGAAGTTAAACTGAAAAAGTAGTGCGAAAGTAAGTGCGAAAGTGATTCGCAGTTAGAGCTGCAGCATTGTGGATATCATTATTTTTTGCAATAATTTTCAATAAATAGCGGGTGAAATGAAACAGGAATGTTCGTTTATTTATATCAAACAATGATTGACTGTAGGATTGGCGTCACTTTTTGGGTTTTTCAAATATTAAACTTCGGACAGTAAATACCATTTAGCATGGTTTTAGATATATTTTGTACCCAGCGAAAAATATCATGGAACAAAATAACTCAAGTGATAGCAAACACAAGTTTTGCAGAAAAGTTTTAAATATCGGGTTATATAAAGGGTATAAAAACGTTTAAATAACATTCTATTCATAAAACATTTTGAAAACGTGAATGCAAAACATTTTATAGTATTTTTATATTAGCCTGACACCTCTTGCATATCGAGATCATGCGCGTATTTGGGGGGGGCTTTGGGGCGCCAGCCCCCCGGGAGTCAAAGTAGGGGGCGGCAAAACGAAGGGGCGGCGGAAGAAGAAGGGGCGGCAAAAACAGGGGCGGCAAAAACGAAGGTGCGGCAAAACGAATTAGCAAATAAAAAAGGGCGCAAAAAATTGAAAAAGCATAAAAACTTTAGAAAAAGGTTGCTTTTAGGGAGCTAGCGCCTAAAATCCTTTTTTTTTTTTTTTTTTTGCTCTTCACTTTTCAAACGACCGTGAAAAAAAATTGGGTCAACCTTTTCGGGCTGTTAAAGAAGGGGCGGCAAAATTGTTTCTTCTTCAGCCCCCCGGGGTTGGGGTGGCCACGGTACGCCACTGGAGATAGGTAAGATATATTTGTGATCAGATGGAGACAAGAATCCTCTCAGCAATTAAGTGCTATCCCTGCATGCATTGCAGTGGATCTGAAGAGTAAACGTACAAAACTGAAAATAACTAAGACCACTCAGATATTGGGGGGGTCATGAATATACTGGGGTCATTTTCCAAAAATAGAGGGTTACAAAATTATTAAGTGCTGGTGACTCAATATTTTCTCGTGCTACATGTCACACGCATTTTTTTTACTTGCATTCAAAATGTGTGCACAAACTAATACTACTGATATACTGCAAAATTTTTGTGAGCTGTGCGCGCGTTCTTTATGCTTACAATCAAAAAATTTGCGCACTTCGTGCCTTGGGTCCAACAATGGATGAGTCTGTGTGGGCGGAATTTACCGGAAGGAGGCGGAATTGTAAACATTTTCAGCCCCATAAAAAATCGACTTTGGTCACCGACATATTACTGACCCCCTTCCGAAGAAACTGACATCTCCAAGTTAAAATTGGAGCATTTTATCTCTTTTTGCCCCTGTGGCTCTTCAAATTTAACCTATGACCTTATGGCTTATAACTCCGAAACGGTAAGTCGGAGGTGGCTCATACATTTTCTGATTCCTTAGGCTCAGAGGAACTGGTATGGGTTTTCAAAAAATTGCAGTTTTGAACTTTTACCTTGCAATTCTACACCCCCCTCCCCATAATCTCATTTTGTACCACCTACAGAATAATAATCATCAAATAAAAACACCTAACTGGCAAAACCATCTAACCCAATAAAACAACAGTTTACAGCAAGACTATTAAAGCCTTAATGTACGATCTTTTTAAATTTTTAGATTTTTCTTTTTTTCTTCTAAAATGATAATATGCAATCATTATGAAAGTTCCCAATACATTTGGACGCGAAAACCATTGGGAATTTGCAAAGAAACAACATCATAAACTTCACCTCTATCACTCGAAACATCTCGCACTATTTGGATTAGGACAGCGAGTGCGGCCTCAGAGTTAGTCTCCTACGCTCCAGTTTGGTTACGCTCCCTCCACATGTGTAGGGAGCGTAACCAAGCTAGTTTTGTAGGAGACTACGGTTTGCGATCGTGGCCGACATAAAGTCATAATCTAAAAAATTATGACTTTATGTCGAACCAACAGAAAATCGTCCGTTTTACTACAAATAGGACGAATTTGACAGTTTGCTCTTAGATTTAAGTTAGAACATGTGTAAGTATTACAAATATGCAAAAAAAAATCGGTTTTGAAAAAAAATAAAGGTAAATTCTGAAAAAAGATCGTACATTATGACTTTTTAAATAGGGTATCAGAACAGAACAAAAGCAATATAGGAATATTTTTTTAATGAGGTGGTGTCATTTGGTAAGATGCTGTAAATGAGCTCTGGACCCAGTACATTAATGTGTGCAGTAGAGGCACCAGGGATATTTTAGGGAGGTAAATGCCCAGTTTTGCCTAAAATTTAAGCACATAGGGTGTGATTATACACGAAAGGGAAATATCTGCTTAGGGTATTGGGGGGGGGGGCAGGTTAGAGTTGTGGTTCTGTCCCGGCTTTGCACAGCTGAAAAGCACCAACAAAATCCTAAAACCGGAAATTTTGAAAACCTGTGTGTGAAGATGTTATCAGGAGATTAGTGACAGAAGCTCCTATGTCTAATAGCTGCCCTGTACATATTTGACAATTTCTGTATTCTATATTGTACACAATCTCAAAATATAACATCTGGCAGCTATTTGCAGGTATGGCTTTCATGCCCTAAACCTTCGATATATAAGCTGAAATATGAGAGGTCCCCTTGAAATACTAAACTAAACTTCGATCAACTCATAATCGGCGGGAATTGTTAGGTTTTTTTTTCACTACGCCGAAAAGAAGACCCACGTAAGAGTTACATACATACAAAAACTTCTTGGATGAGAAGATGATAGAGGGCGGGTATTGAACTGAAGGCATATAGATAATAACATCACTGCTCTTCTCCATCTGACTCATTAGCTCAGTTGGTAGAGCATCGGTCCGGTGATCCGAAGGTCCCAGGTTCAAATCCTGGATGGTCAGTGACATTTTTTTTTCACTGGCTGTCATTTATGTATGTGGAGACTTGTTTTATAAACCTTTCTCATATTACATACATGTAGTTAGCCTGTATTGTCTATATTTTGCATGTTAAATAAAGTATAGGTCTTCAATTAATAATTCATGATACTTCTGGTGACAAGTCACAAGACAATTCTTGAAATAAATCATATTGATATTAATCCGCAATGCTGTAAGGCCCGCCGATTACAAGCTGATCAAAGTATACACAATAATTCAATACACACACTAAATAATATAATGCAACTTGTTGTTTTAATTTTCAAACATAACTTTTAAATACCATGCTGAACACTTGATTATTTTTTACAAATATATTTCTCTGTTCAGCAAAGAATAAATAAATTTATAATTGACAGTATAATTAAGATTTTCATATAATCCTACACCATATTTTTGGATTCACAAAACAAATTCACAGAGGGAATGTGTTCACCTATTGCATGGTTCCGCCATATGCGGGCAGAAACCTCGAACTAGCAAAAGAAATGAAATGAAATGTTATGACTGGTTCCATTCATTAATGCATGCTGCCAGATCAAGGCTCTCCTCGCATACAAGCTTATCAAAATGATTGTTACCCATTGATATTAAATGGATGAGCCTGAAGCCGAGCGATTGCGATTAAACGCTTTTGAAAAGCGATGGGCAATCGCCGAATTTTGCGATGCATCGCTCCGATTCGCTCGTCGCGTTTGCATTTATACTTATCACGGCGATAGCGATTGCAGACGACAATTAAAATATTCTAAATGCCATAAAATACATTTTTAAAACATCAGTTGCTGTCAATAATTATTGTTTTGAATTAATTCATCACCAAAAATTAATAATCGAGAGAGGTGAATTAATTAGCAAAATAATAGATCCAGATGGTTGTTTATGATTGGTTGACGCATTCACGTGTCAAGCGATATCGCAGGAAAGTTGAGATTTCTTCAACTTGCAAAAGCGACGTCGTTTTTGCCTCGGCGATTTGAATCGATTGATCGGCTTGACGCTCTGGAAATGTAAGTAAACATTGAGCATGCGTGAAAATCGCTTTTCTGCAAAAGCGATTGAGTATAAATTCAGCTTGACACATCAGATTCAATATAGGATCCAAAAAACTTATAGATTAATTGTAAAACATGTCATAAACTATACATTCTGGACATTTCAAGAGTATCCAATGTTGTATTTGGAAGAGGCAGGCTTTTCAGTACACATCAAAATTGATTGGTACCAATCATTTTGATACACCCTGTATGGTGGAACTGTGCAATGGGTGAATACTCTACCTTCGAATGTTGATGCTTCTCAAAATGGAAGGGAATTGGAGAATATGCATGTAAAGTCAAATATTAAGCATTGCGTTGGTATATATCTATACTTTTTGTGGTTCAAGATTCATTGTTTTATTCCCCAATGCATGTCACCACTGACTTTCTTGCAAATATCCTATCATAATGTCACCACATTATATATCACTGAATATAAAATCATCATTCCCTTGTATATCTTCATTGGATGATATGCATCCTAGTTCTACTCATACTGGTGTGTGCCTCTACAAGCATATACAGTGTTTTTGAGGAAAGCTAAATTAATACGATACATAGGTAAATATGCCAAGACAATAGATCAGTCTTACAATAATACTTGTTTGTATATGCTTAGATCTGTAATTTATTTGCTCAAATTCCATAATGGCGCCTGGATTACTTTAGCTTTCATCAGAAGCACTCTATATGCTTGTAGACGAGGTTTTACAGTATATCACATACGGACAAATCACAAATAACTATAAACATGCCCTTTTGTATTATAATAACTATAGGAGCAACAACTTTTCTGTGTTGAAATTTGTTTTCCCTTCTTACTGCCTGTGTGCATGTGAAAAGTATGCAAGTTAGTCTCCTAAACCGCTATTTTGATTCCACTTGCTCTCCACCAATGGTATAGCCAGGGGCAGCTGCCTGCTCTGTGAGAAGTCTTTAAATTTTGATTCTTGTATCAAGGGATTGGTATATGTGGCTGGATCGCCAGCGAATGAGCCGTAAACTCGCAAACTTCATTTCGAGCTACAGGTGAAAATATATGCAAATCTCGTATTTTATGCGAGTTGAGATTTTTGCCGATTTTAAATGTTTAAGCTTTCTTCTAAACACATACAAAGTTTTATTTTAAAGAAATAAGTGGAAATATGAAATAATCTACATTTTCTGAGGCCCATCTGATGAATGGTCATTATGCTTCCATAACTTTGAACGCGTTTTTCACGGTTTCGCGTTTTGATTCATGACACCCTATAACAAGCCATAACTTCGCTTCTGATTGTCATATGAAGTTCATTGAGGTGTCATTTTAATCCCTGAAACATGCTCTTTTTCAAATATGCAAAAAAGTAAAAATGACCAGAGGGGGACTTTACGGCTTATTCGAGGTGTCCAGGCACATATTAGCATGACACTTCATAGATGGGTTGTGGGGATCAAGGTAATTCAGCCAAGGTGGAAATAGCATGTGATGAAATCAGACCATCCTCCGGATCCTTTAACAATAGAGGTTATCCACTTCACTCAGGTGTGACTTCTAACAAAAGGCGCTGGTTCCCGTAGTATTCCTTATTCAAAACAATTCAATGCATGACCTCGGAGTTACCTGCATGACTCTTGGCGGGCTATTTTGAAACAGTCATGGTTGCACATGCAGGTACTTCTTTTGAAAGTCCTAAACAAGGTATAGCAGTCGTTGATAGGATATGCAGATTATAGAACACGGATAACCTCTATTCAAAGTTTTGTGCAAATACCACTAAATACTGTGAACTCTTCATGGACATGTTTACAAAACCAAGCTGTGCATCGTGACTACTACCAGAGGATGACTTAACTTCTTCCATGTGGGTGTTGACTGCAGACGACAAGTTTTACATTTTCTTTATTTTTCTATATTTGAAATCAGCGGGAAAATGCATTACAATGAGTACAAACAAGCCTAGTATTGGCTCAGTGGTTTTTGAAATAGCTCTAGATATTTTGAAAAAAAAGTTATCACCAGGGAGAGAAGAAAGCCAAGTTTGACGACATAGGGGACAAGATTAAGTCTTTCGACGAGAAGTTGACTCCTGACTATATAAACGCTAAGACTGTTAATGAACTTGTGACTGAATTTAATCAAGTTATCCTGAATTCTATGGATGAATTTGTGCCTTCCAAAATGACTTCTTCAAGATGGAAGTTACCGTGGATCAACAATTCAATTAAGAAAGATATTTGTAAAAAGAAACGCCTTTATAATAAAGCAAAGAAACATGGCTCCACAGCTGCCTGGGATGCCTTCAAACATTTTCAGTGAGACAAACAGACCGTAAAATCCGTAAAGCAAAGCGAGAGTATGTTCATGATATCATCGGCGGTAGTCTAGAGAGTAACAACACTAAACCGTTCTGGAATTTCATCAAATCAAAGAGGCAGGAGGTGTTTGGCGTCTCATCTTTGACTTCTTCTGATGGTACCAAAGTCTGCTCTGCTAAAGACAAAGCTAATGTGCTTAACAACCAATTTTGTTCAGTATTTACCGACGAGGACAAAGATAATTTCCTAATATGACGGACTCAGATTTTCCTGATTTACCAGATATTGTCGTTGACACGCATGGTGTTGAGAAACTTTTGCAAGATGTGAATCCAAATAAAGCTTCGGGCCCAGACGCTATACCAGCGAAGATTTTGAAAGTTTGCGCCTCTTCAATAGCTCCTGTGTTAACCAAGATTTTTCAAAAATCGCTTGATTCGGGATGTTTACCTGATGCCTGGCTTGATGCTAACGTAACTCCGCTTCATAAGAAAGGCGATAGAAGTAACCCTGGAAATTACAGACCAATTTCGTTGACATCAATTCCATGTAAGATTTTGGAGCATATCCTGCATCACCACATCATGAATCATTTTGATCAACATCACATATTGGTTGACGTGCAACATGGTTTTCGTCAAGGACGTTCTTGTGACACTCAATTATCTGCTCTTGTTGACGACCTTGTTAAGATTTTGGATGATAAAGGCCAGGCGGACCTAATTATTATGGATTTCAGCAAGGCGTTTGATTCAGTGCCCCACCAACGTCTTCTGATGAAGCTTCACCATATGGGAATCAGAAACAACACATTGAAGTGGCTTGAGTCTTTCCTTACTTGTCGTCACCAGCAGGTGGTTTTGGAAGGAGTTTCATTCCACCAGAGCTTGTGTTACGTCGGGGTCCCCAAGGTACAGTCTTGGGACCCCTACTGTTTTTGGCATACATTAATGATTTGCCGTCAAAAGTTCACTCAAAGGTCAGACTTTTTTTTTGTATTCTCTACAACAGAATACAATCCACCGAGGATTCCGAGAAACTCCAAGAAGATCTTGATGCTTTAGTCAAGTGGGAGAGAGACTGGCAGATGTCTTTTAATTCTTCCAAGTGCTTCAGTATGAGAGTCACTCACAAGAGGAATCCAGTTACCAAGAATTACAAGATGGGTCACCATATCCTCGAGGAGGTGAAACATCACCCGTACCTCGGCGTTGAACTTAGCAATGATTTGAAATGGTCTACTCACATCAATCAAACTGTTACCAAGGCTAATAAAATGCTGGGCTTGCTGAAGAGAAACATATATTACTGCAACAACAGCACTAAGTCTATTGCCTACAAGTCCCTGATAAGACCCAAGTTAGAGTACTGCTCCGGGATCTGGGATCCACAGCACAAATCAGATGGGGATAAGTTAGAAAGAATCCAAAAAGAGCTGCCAGGTTTACTGTTGGCGACTACAGCAGGGAGTCCAGTATCACTAAAATTCTTGCTGATTTAGAGTGGGAACCTCTTCAGGACCGTGGGACCAAATTACGCTTGACGACCATCTACAAAGAAACTCACGGGTACATACCAAGTAACATCAAATGTCATCTTCGTGATACAAATTCATCCAGTCAACCCAGGACCAGGGAATCGGGGGCAGTAGCTTACAACGTTATCACCACAAACAAAGACTGTTATAGGCACTCGCTTTATCCAAAGACTATTCGCGAATGGAACCAACTCGACCAGAACCTCGCACCGCACCCGGCGTCAAGACCTTCAAGACCAATCTAGAAACCATCAACATCAAGACGCTGACTTCAAAGGCCCACTTTAATATTTAACCGCGACTTGCACATGACCCCCAACGTGTCGACAACCAGAGATGGTGATTGTAATGTGACAAGACAGATACAGATACAGAGAGTGCAATTATACATTATCAATACCCTTTTTCCAACCACTTTTTTGATTGGTTGTTATATATAAGAGTGTATGAAACACTAAAGCAAACAAGAAAATATAGTTATTGTAGTAGGATTACACATTTAGCACCAAGTTATTGTTTTTTACAACCATACTTAAACTTGAGAGGCACGTGGCATTTTTGGCACATTTTCATTTAATTTCTGTAATGGGACAAAAACACTTCTATTAAATTTAATTTTAATATGAACTCCTCAACAAAAGTTTGGAAAGTTTTTTCAAGCATCTGTATCTCAAATTATTTGTGACATATTTATATTGTGTTGCATATCAATGAATAGCTACAATACTCCCCTTTACAATGACACCACATTTAAAACAATAACATTTTTCACGGCTGAGTACACGCCTTGTGAATGAAGTAATCCTAATGCAATCCTCCAAGATGACACCGCTCACCCCACAGGGCCACGGTAGTCAAAGACTACCTACAGAATATGGGAGTGGAGCCAAAATTGCCTGCCATCAGGCCAGACCCGGGGCCAGGCCTCAACCAGATTGAACACTTGTGACACCAACTTGATCGTGCTGTACGTGCCAGAGAAGCCCATATGCAACCACATTGATTGACCTGCGATGAATCCTTGTTGAAGAATGGAATGTCATGCCACAGTAACGTGTAACCAGGTTGATGAGCAGCATGAGGAGAAGGTGCATGGCTATAATTGTGGCTGCCTGTGGGTTTTCCACCCGCTATTGAGGTTAGTGACTAGCGTTGTTTGAGCACAGAATAATGGTCAATTTGGCAAATTCTGTTTGACACCCCACTACATTTACAAGGTGTGTACTCAGCCGTGAAAAATGTTATTGTTTCAAATGGGGTGTCATTGTAAAGGAGAGTATTGTAGCTATCCATTGATATGCAAGACGATATGAATATGTCACAAATAATTTGAGATACAGATGCTTGAAAAAACTTTCCAAACTTTTGTTGAGGAGTTTACTAATATGTTAATTTACGATTGGACTGTTCCAGCTGAAACCTGTACACCCTCTATGGAAGACATCTCACACTAAGGGAGTGTGAATATCAAATGGAGTCACCTGAATGGGTGACTCTATTTGAAGCCTACAACCTCTGGGTGGGAGATTAAGATCATGTCTTCCATAGGGGATGTATGGATTTCAACTGGAATAGCCCATTGCATTTATCCAAATCAATGTAAATGCACCGATGCACTTCTGTCCTTCCATGTAAATACCTTGCCCAGAATTCTTTGCAACATGATTCCTTTTCCCCAGCACATTACATCATTACAGCAAATGACACTCCTATTAATTACTTTGTACAGGTTTCCTTTGATATCATGTTGATAATAGACTGGACAAGCATGGGTCGTGATAGTCAAGAAATAAACATATTTTGCAAGATCTGGATGTACTCTATTCGTTGAGGTACGCTGTGTGACTATCAACCCATGTTGCACTGGATAGCAAATCAGTAAAAAGAATTGAAATGGAAGAAATACATTGCGGGAAGTGCACAATATCTTTTCTGAACAGATAGTCTTTTACTTCAGGGACAAACCTCCGAAAGTGTACAATCTGCTATGCTATTTATTTCTACATACAGTATTTCACAACACCTGTTTTCCCTAATAAGGCAGTATCCATTTTGTAACATGTTGTTAGATACATCATTTGACTTTGAGAACGGACTGATTCAAAATTACCTGTCTCTAATATAAGAAGGCATTAGCACTAAGATACTACCTTATTCATTATGCTGTGTTCTTAGTAGAGCACTTCATAACTGCTTGAATAGAATAGAATAGAATAGAATAGAACAGAATAGTATACAAATATTGACTGCTATGAGGGGCATGGTTAAAATTATAGGCCCAAGGTGATCTCAAAACCATGACTATGCCCGAGGCGTAGTCATGGTTTTGAGATCACCGTGGGCCTATAATTTTAACCATGCCCCGAATAAAAAGCAGTCAATATTTGTTTTATATACCAAATCTTAAGATTCTTGTCATCTGTTTGGTTAAAAGCATCGCTTTTGGGAAGAGAAATAATAGTTTCAATGCGAACGGCACAGATTACAATCCGCGATTTCCGCGTAATTATAGCGTACAAAAACATTAACGTGTGCGTAATATCATTTTACGCTGGGAACAAAGCACACACAGAACTATGCCCGGGCATAGTTACTTTTGCGGGCATAGTCAAAACTATGCCCACGCTTTTAACCCATCAGATGGCGAGAATCTTTAGATGAGGTATATAAAATAGAATAGAATAGAATAGAATAGTATACAAGTATTGAATGTTTATTGTACATTGGTAAGAATATTTTCATGAGGTGAAATACTGATGGGAACCATCGATGTTGAACGAAGTTGAATATTTCACCAAATGAAAACATTTGTTCCATTGAACGAATAAAAACATTCAATATTTGTTTTATGTAACTCATGTAAATTCTTTTTCTTCCACTTAATTTTATAAATCACCAGCGAATCAAAAAAAATATATAAACTATATTTATTTTATAAGTGACACCCACACTTATAATTGGTGAGTTGAGGTGGTTACCGTGCCCACTATACACTCGCGTGTGTCAGAGTTGCCATGAAAGCTGCACATGAGTGCAATAGTAATTGACCAATCAAAAGAATCCTTGTATGAGCGATAAAAAATAAAATACTGTCTTTTACTGATTCACGAACTATTTACCTCCCAAATCAAAGTGCAGTATTTACTTGTTATTTACTTGTAAGTTGTTGATGCAGTATTTTGACTTTGCCTTATCAAGAGTTCTGTTTAGTTTCTTTATTTAATAGTCAAACAATATTAATTCCTGATCACTCAATTCACAGGGACCCTTCAAACCATGAAATAATAAATAAAAATAATCTCTCTGTTTTTGTTTTCATTTCTTTGTTTTTGTTTTAATATTGTTTCTGAATAAGCTTGTGTTATTGAATGACAATTGAGCTCACAAAGCAGCTTTGGCTTTACAAAGATTTCTTAACTTCAGGAATGACAATCTCTTGCCAAACTAGTTAACCTTTAACCTCATATTTAACTAGTAAATCACATGTTGGCACAACATGAAATCTAAGCTCTCAAACACCACTCTAATAGTTAGGCTAAGAAAGCCTATCTGCAATAGGTGCCGTATAGACTTTGACCATTTCTACATTCTTCACCCAATGGAATTTGGGGAGCTGCACTGATAATTGGTGGATGTTACAATCTAAATGCGGATAGGTCTGCGCCAGGTTCAGCTGCAACTGGCCTAGTTGATGCGATCTGATTGTGATGATTCACCATGGCAGCGAAATTACAGCGCTTTGAATCCTTCAATATCTGTAAAAAAGGCGCTATATAAATCTGAAATCTATTTATTTATTTATTTATTATGTTCACCTAGTAAAGCACATGTTGGTGCAACATGAAATTTAAGCTCTCAAACATCACTTTATGGGTACATTTTGAGGGTTTAGTGCAAGTATGCACTATCTATATAGCTGCCCTATAGACATTTGACAGTGTCTGCATTCTATATTGTACACATATGACACCTGGCAGCTATTGCAGATATGGCCTTCTTGCATTAAATAAACCCTTATTTGTTGCACAGAGAAAATCAACCTTTTGCCAAAGAAAATTCTTCCTCTTCATCCAGTTCTCGCTCTAAGTCTGACCCAGTACCATCTAGTATAATCTCAGTATTGATCTGTGCCTCTATGTTAGCCTCTTGCACATCCAGACATATGCTGTACTGTTGGTCCATTCCCATATAGCAGTCGCTCATCATGTATACTGCATAGATCACCCGTCCTGTGTAAAAGACAAACACACAAACACAAACAAATGAGAGATGTTGTTGATGTTTGCACGGTTTGTCACCTGCTCATTATATGGTAGATTGCATTGGGTTATTCCAGTTGAATTCTATAAACCCCTTATAGAAGACATGAGTTTAACACACCATCTTACACAGAGGGTGTTGAGTTCAAACTGAGTCTCCCATTCAGGTAACACAATTTAAAAACTTCATTGCATCATAATTTAACAAATCATGGCAAAGCTTTTACATTTTGAAAGTGATCTTACCAGTAGTTTCTGGGGTATAGAAAGCCAACTGAACCACCTTTCTTCCTTGCTCATAACAAAATATCTTCAGTGCTAGTAACTCTTTGTTTTCTACATGGTCGCATTTGTATACTTGCCAATAGTTTCTGGGGTATAGAAAGCCAATTGAACCACATTTCTTCCTTGCACATATCTTCAGTGCAAGTAGCTTTATGTTCTCTACATGGTCATGTATGTAAACTTACTAGTTTCTTGAGTATAGAAAGCCGACTGAACCACATTTCTTGCACGCACATAACAAACTCGCTTCAGCGCTAGTAACGCTTTGTTCTTGAAAACTTACTAATAGTTTCTGGGGTATAGAAAGCCAATTGAACCACATTTCTTCCTTGCACATAACCTACTCTCTTCAGTGCTAGTAATGCTTAGCTCTATACATGGTTGTCTATATGGTCATGTTTGTAAACTTACAAGTAATTTCTAGAACTCCAACTGAAAAACATTTCTTGCACACATAAAAACTAACTGGCTTCAGTGCTAGTAACTCTTTTGTTCTCTACATGGTTGTGTTTGTAAACTTACCAGTAGTTTCTGGGGTATAGAAAGCCAACTGAACCACATTTCTTCCTTGCACATAACCAACTCTCTTGAGTGCTAGTAACTCCTTGTTATCTACATCCCCTAGAACAAGCCACCAACCCTCAGATTTAGACTTTGGGAAACGTGGAGCATGAGCTTTGGTGTCAGGCTGTATGGAAGAAAACAAACTAATAATTTGAATGGTTAAATTCAAGAAATGCATCTCAGATTAACCCTTGAATTATGGAGACTCATTTAGTATCTGCCATTATAAATATCTATACTTTAAAATACTTTAGTTTAGCAGTTTAGCAGTAATGAAGCCCGAAAGTTTCCATAATTCCAGGGTTAAGACCAAGGTTATTGGCAATGATGGCCCAGTGGTTAAGGCCTTTGACTCTGGTGCATGAGGTCCATGGTTCCATTCCCAGTGAAGGCAGTGGCGTAGATTTCTTTTTGACATTGGGGGGATGGAGTTGGAAAAAAATTCTTGAAGAATAGTCAATCCAGCACCTTTAGGCAATAGAATAAGTTTATGGTACAATTTGTTATTTTGAAGCTAAACTGATCAAATATGGTGTCAACGTGGAACTACGCCTATGAGTGAAGGTAAATATTACAAATTTATTATCCACTCCCTTCATTACTGTATTTAAATTGTGGGGCAGGTGCAGTGAATGATGAAGATCTTGCAGCCAGTTCCGATCAGGGCAATGGCTGGCTGTCTGTACACCACACGCTGGGCATCATTCTGCTATTGTATGATTTATCCAGGTTAAATAAAAAATAAAAAGTTAAAGAGCTGTGTTAGTATATAACCCAACATTTTTGAGGGCCATTTATTCTGGTTTTGAAATTTATGGTTCTCATCCATGTTTACTGGCCTGAACTCAATTGTACAATTGACACATAATACATGTTACGGTAATCATTTTCAATATCTTAATGTTACAATGGTCCGTATGTATGCCACGCTTTATACCACTGGTACCAAGACTTCAGATAACAGGTAAATATGTCTGCCAAATAGTCAGCATTGATGCTGAAATCAGCTTACTTGAGTCCACCTTGCTGACTTTGGTAACTATCTTTCATGGGGCCTGCCAGCTCGCAGCATTGCATATCAACGAGCATGCAGTTTTTAATGGGCTTTTGGCCTGATGTCCCGTCTTAATCCTAACACTGCTTAATCTAATTTATAATGCACATTCATTTTGAACTTTCTTTTTATTCAGGCATGAGAACAGCTTTTTTGAAAACTGCCTAAAAAGCATGTGAATTCAGGCTTAAAAGACCCAAAACAGGCTCAACAAAATTGAAATGGATTAATGTGGACAACAAAACTGCCTGCATTCAGGCAAAAGCCTAAAAATTCTCATGCCTATTTATTTGGTAAATGAAGAAACATATTCATGTTTTTATCTGTGTGGTTAAAATAAATGGTAACAAAATAAACACACTTGAAAGTGTTGGCTTTAATTTGGCCTTTAAAAAAATACTAGCCAGAATATTAGATTTTGCATTTCTTTAATTTTGTAGTTTACTTAGAGGAGTAGTCAAAGTATGTGTGTTTTGTATGCTGTGAATTCTCACATATTCATGAGGGCCGATTGTTACATCGTGCTGTGTCTAACAATCACGCCAGCGTTGCGTGTCTTCGCGTTTATGTGAAAGACCGTAAAAATATGCAGTATGTGCGTAGCAGTTTCACCTCTAGCATTTCATGGAACAATCGGCCCTCTTTATTGAGTTATGCCGACACTTTGACTGTTGTGTTGGTCTCTTTCGTCCATGGTAGTTCCCTACACAGCCTTACCCTATGTTGTCTCTGTAGTCTGTTCAGTTTAACTTGAAGCACATATTCTTGGTCTGCATGAACTGCAACATAGTCTTTATCCTTGGGAATTCCAGCTGTGGAGGAAAATATGTAGAAATTTAAATATTATAATATCAGGTCACAAATGGCAATGTGGATGTTAAAGAGGTGTGACCTGATCGACAGCCTCATCCCCCATCAAAACTGGGATTAGATGGTGAGAAAAAAAATGTGGTGAATTGTGGTAACCACAACTGGAAGTATGTACTACCTTATAGGGCATTGTTATACACATTTTTGCTTCTCATCTCAAAACTCCTGGAGCAATACAACTCAGAATTTTGAAACATTGTTTTAATGATGGGCCTCAATGTATAATAGAAAACAGAACATGAAATATCGGACCACACCCCTTTAAACAAAGCTCTTATAATAACAACTCCAAAGGAATGTGAATGGCTTTGTGCACAAAGTAATTGAGAGATGTTTCAAAATGTAAAAGAAAGTGCTCAACACTTTAACACTTTCTTCTCTTGATTTGAATGGATTTGCTGAACCAAAACACCCTCAACTGCATGAAAATTCGGATTTTGTCAATTATGTAACAAGCATAGATGAGTGACTGAAGCGCATAAATGGCAAATGTGTAGAACCACTGAACCAATACTGGGTTTGTTTGTACTCATTTTAATGCATTTTTTACTGCTGATTCCAAATATGGTCATGCAAATGTGCAATTCTGAAAATTGTTATTTTTGAAGAAAATTTTGAACTTCTTCTCTGCAGTTGACACCTGTGTGGATAGAGTTACTGACCTATATAGGTGCTATGTAGTGGCCTGTCTTCTTCCTCACTTGCATCAGCCCACCAACCACGAATACTTAGGCTAACTTCTATGACTGGTAACCGCTGTATGACGCTCCATATCTACATAAGAATTGAACAAAAAGTGTAATAAATAATCAATCAATCAATCAATCAATCAATCGCATCAGCCCACCAACCACGAATACTTAAGCTTACTTCTATGACTGGTAACCGCTGTATGACACTCCATATCTAAGTAAACACAACACAAATATAACAAATCAATGAAGCAAACAAAAGGAACAACACTCTTAATCAATCAATCATTCAACAACTCTTCCTATACCTTTGTACAGGAGCCAACCGTTGTTAATCCGTGATGAACCAACACTTTTACTGTAGCGTGATATCACTTGACGCGAAGCGAGACTACGCTTCTGTGCCGAGAGCGCCAAAATTCGCATGCTCGAACCTTTGTGCGTATGCCAGCATACAAGTTGAAGTCAATATTTATCAGGAAGCGGCTAAACATTGCCGCTTTATTCTGTAGTTTTATTGCTGATATCAAAAGAGAAATCATCGAAGTTTTGTAAGGCTGAGTGGCAATGATGAACTGACATTCCTCGTAAAATAATCTTGAATTATACGATTTTTAGCTGCTTTTCGTTGTTGAAAGGGATTCAATCATAGCCATCGTTGTTCATCACCGATTATCAACTTCGCGTCAGCAGCGTCTGCGTGGTTTACCGCTCGGGCAGCTAAAGCTGCCCTCGCCGGTAAACCACGCAGACGACGCGACGCATCGTTATGTTAATCGGTGATGAACAACGGTGAAACATGATTGAATCCCTAAATCAATCATTCAATCATGTGATTAGTTACAGTATCAAATCTAAGAATAATGGCACTTGAATTGCTCCTAGGAGCAATTAAATTACCTGAGGACCATTTCACTAACCTTCACAAAGCTTCGTAAGTCTCTTAACTTATGACGAGTTTAACTAAACTTACTTACAAAACGGTACCCTAGTACTAGTACTACGTAATAGGAATTTGCTACATGGAATGGACCCTTCGTATAGTAACATCTAGTATTGGGTATTCCTAACTTTACGAACGGTTACTTGAGTTACGAAGGGTTAAAAATTTAGCGAAATGGACCTCAAGTGAACAATCTCAAAATCCAATGTCTTGTAGAGATAAATATTTTTCTCAAGTTTTTGGATTCCTCTGTAAATGCATTTTCAAAATCCAACACAAGGCCATTGCGGATGCGCCTTTCTAGCACTAACACAACAGTTAAACAGGAAGCCCTGCTTACCCAGTTCTCCACAGAAGAACTAACAACACACCTGTTACTTTGATGACAGACAGAAGAGAATTTACATGGATAAATTTTAACCTTGACTGATTCCCCAAGGAACTTGAACCAAAAGCGGAGCTTTAACTTTAAGTACTCACTTCATCAGCTTGTCTGTCAGTCAGTTCTGGCGTGACCATCTTGTTCAACAGATGCCGTTTTCCACCTAAAATGTCCACAAGTTCTGGCAAAGTTTGTATCGGTGCTGCAGATTTGCTCCTCCCTCTTGTTGGAGGTCTGAAGAGAGAGACAAAAGTGGGGAGTTTGAGGGATTGCCCATACAGAAATTATACTATCACATCTCCCACTATTTAGCAGTTTACAGTACACTATTTAGAGGTTAATAACTGTGCATCGGTTATTTGAGGGCATTGTGGTGAAAATCTAAACATTTTGCCTTTGAACCGAGGAATATCCCGAGGGCGAGCCCCGAGGATATTCCGAGGTCCAAAGCAAAATGTTTAGATTTTTCACAATGCCCGACTATATTACCGATGCAAAGTTATTAATCTCATTCATAACCGTCACTTTAATCTCTTCACCTTACAAAATAACACAAAATTTTGCTCAAAAGTTTATAAAAATAGATGATTTTTCCAAAAATCGATCAGGCTAAAACAGGACGACCAATAACAAAAGTGCGTATCACAATCTGTGCAAACATGGTAGCGCATAATCCAAATACGGCAGCCAGTGCGCGCGTAGATTTTTCGCGTTTTCACAAATAACTAAATGTAATTGGATCACACGCATCGCGTTTATTAATGAGGTTATGAATACAGTCCCATAACTATGAAACCATCAAATCACAGAATTACTTGATTTCATCTGTATCTCTGCTGTTAAATTAAGACAAGCTGTGCCTGATCTAGCTGTGTCAGTGCTCAAATATTGAGAAAAATAAAGCCCACACTCATAGGGAAAGGTATGGGTTCAATTTGTGAGATACCACGGCTCAATGTAATGGGTTTTACCCCCCCCCCCCGCATGATTTTTCCTGGGAGGAGAAATAGCAATAACTTTTGTTTTGGCCTATTATTTGTCAATTATTTAACTCAATAACTGCAATATATATGTGACTCATCACATTGAAACAAGGTAGTTGTCGGAAGCCCACATTTTAAAGATAATATAGAAAACAGCATAAAAGCAGTCCTCTAACTTGGTGATGCAATCTAAAAGTCCATTTTTGACACCTGCTGTGTTTCGATGTGATGGGTCACATATCGAAATATGAATGTGACTGGTGGCTTTCTATAAGATTTCCTATAAGATCAATGTATATTACCAGGCCGCTTAACAGTAAACCTGTAGTCGATATGCAGGAAAAACCTTGTATGTGTAATTGGCCCTGAACATGTTTAAAGCAAAACCTCCTATGTAACCTGTTGGCAGTTTTAGTTTAAACATGTTCAGGGGCCAAAAGCACATAGGAGGTTTTTCCTGCCCAATGACGATATCCACACAACTAGTAGCTTACCTGAATAACTGTAGATGTTGATGTTCAACATGGGGTAATATAAGAAGCGCTGAATCATGGATCCAACGTCCTTGCAACGCCATCTGTACTAACTGCATGGATCTGAGAGCAGTGACCAACCAACCCTGATCAGCTGAGACATCTATCATAGCCTGCAACAAACAAACAGACAAACATGAGGTAATATAAGGAGTGCTGAATCATGGATCCAGCATCCTTGCAATGCCATCTGTACTAACTGCATGGATCTGAGAGCAGTGACCAACCAACCCTGATCAGCTGAGACATCTATCATAGCCTGCAACAAACAAACAGACAAACATGAGGTAATATAAGGAGTGCTGAATCATGGATCCAACATCCTTGCAATGCCATCTGTACTAACTGCATGGATCTGAGAGCAGTGACCAACCAACCCTGATCAGCTGAGACATCTATCATAGCCTGCAACAAACAAACAGACAAACATGAGGTAATATAAGGAGTGCTGAATCATGGATCCAGCATCCTTGCAATGCCATCTGTACTAACTGCATGGATCTGAGAGCAGTGACCAACCAACCCTGATCAGCTGAGACATCTATCATAGCCTGCAACAAACAAACAGACAAACATGGGGTAATATAAGGAGTGCTGAATCATGGATCCAATGTCCTTGCAATGCCATCTGTACTAACTGCATGGATCTGAGAGCAGTGACCAACCAACCCTGATCAGCTGAGACATCTATCATAGCCTGCAACAAACAAACAGACAAACATGAGGTAATATAAGGAGTGCTGAATCATGGATCCAACATCCTTGCAATGCCATCT
Organism: Amphiura filiformis; assembly: GCF_039555335.1. NCBI lineage: Eukaryota > Metazoa > Echinodermata > Ophiuroidea > Amphilepidida > Amphiuridae > Amphiura > Amphiura filiformis. The sequence continues at coordinate 11,380,619 of NC_092646.1, read as the reverse complement.
GTACTAACTGCATGGATCTGAGAGCAGTGACCAACCAACCCTGGTCAGCTGAGACATCTATCATGGCCTGCAACAAACAAACAGACATGAGGTAATATAAGGAGTGCTGAATCATGGATCCAATGTCCTTGCAATGCCATCTGTACTAACTGCATGGATCTGAGAGCAGTGACCAACCAACCCTGGTCAGCTGAGACCTCTATCATGGCCTGCAACAAACAAACAGACAAACATGAGGTAATATAAGGAGTGCTGAATCATGGATCCAACATCCTTGCAATGCCATCTGTACTAACTGCATGGATCTGAGAGCAGTGACCAACCAACCCTGATCAGCTGAGACATCTATCATAGCCTGCAACAAACAAACAGACAAACATGAGGTAATATAAGGAGTGCTGAATCATGGATCCAACATCCTTGCAACGCCATCTGTACTAACTGCATGGATCTGAGAGCAGTGACCAACCAACCCTGATCAGCTGAGACATCTATCATAGCCTGCAACAAACAAACAGACAAACATGAGGTAATATAAGGAGTGCTGAATCATGGATCCAACATCCTTGCAATGCCATCTGTACTAACTGCATGGATCTGAGAGCAGTGACCAACCAACCCTGATCAGCTGAGACATCTATCATAGCCTGCAACAAACAAACAGACAAACATGAGGTAATATAAGGAGTGCTGAATCATGGATCCAGCATCCTTGCAATGCCATCTGTACTAACTGCATGGATCTGAGAGCAGTGACCAACCAACCCTGATCAGCTGAGACATCTATCATAGCCTGCAACAAACAAACAGACAAACATGAGGTAATATAAGGAGTGCTGAATCATGGATCCAACATCCTTGCAATGCCATCTGTACTAACTGCATGGATCTGAGAGCAGTGACCAACCAACCCTGATCAGCTGAGACATCTATCATAGCCTGCAACAAACAAACAAACAAACATGAGGTAATATAAGGAGTGCTGAATCATGGATCCAACGTCCTTGCAATGCCATCTGTACTAACTGCATGGATCTGAGAGCAGTGACCAACCAACCCTGGTCAGCTGAGACATCTATCATGGCCTGCAACAAACAAACAAACATGAGGTAATATAAGGAGTGCTGAATCATGGATCCAATGTCCTTGCAATGCCATCTGTACTAACTGCATGGATCTGAGAGCAGTGACCAACCAACCCTGGTCAGCTGAGACATCTATCATGGCCTGCAACAAACAAACAGACATGAGGTAATATAAGGAGTGCTGAATCATGGATCCAACATCCTTGCAATGCCATCTGTACTAACTGCATGGATCTGAGAGCAGTGACCAACCAGCCCTGGTCAGCTGAGACCTCTATCATGGCCTGCAACAAACAAACAAATAAACATGAGAATGGAGTTCATGTTGTTAGAAATCTGAGGGCAGCGACTAGCTTGCACTGATCAATTCAACTGATATATAAAACACACAAAGTGTTAGTGTTCAGAAACAGAGAAGATATCATACTCATCCCAGAATCCTTTGCAAAATGATATATCACCTCATTTCATCAAATAACACTTCTATTACTTGGTACCGGTTCCATTTTGTTTTCAAGAATAGACTGGCTAAACATGGATTGATAGTCATGAAATAAACATAATTTGCAAAATCTGGATGTGCTCTGTTTACTGAGGTACCATTTGGCACTATCAGCCCATGTTGCACTAGACAACAAATCAGTACAGATAATTGAAATGGAAGCAATGCATTATGGGAAGTGTAAGATATCTTCTCTTGTTCAGAAATACTTGGGTAGGGAAGTCAGAAAATATGAAGGGGTCTGAAAAATTTTGCAGAAAGAAGAGGAATCTAAGTTTTTAACAGCCCAAAGGGGGAGGGTCTAAGTTTATTCAGTGATTCCAATCTGTTACAGTACTGAAGTAAATTACAGCTTGCATTCAAAACTAAGTTAACTCCAAGTCTAGCAGAGTCTGAGTACAAGTCATTTCTGAACATTCCCTTACAATGACAAAATCAAGCAGACACGCTTACTGTATAATTCTGAGAAGTTAATAACCAGCAATCTTTGCTTACAATGCACACACATAGCATAAAGAAATATATCTATGTACATAGGTTGAGAAAATTAAATTAAACCGGGGATGCTCAACTTCCCCTTACCCCAGCATGCATCTATTTTTTCTTTATTTGCCTTTTCTTGTCCTGCTCTGCCTATTTATTTTTCATTCTCAAATTTTCAAAGTAATTTTCTTCAATGACTTCTCAGAACAAAAATTGGCAATTATACTTAATCAGCTATATTGATATTATACAAATGTGGAATGTCTGGGCATGGTAAAAAATATAACACAACGTCATATTTTAATTTGTCCATTTCATAAAGCAAAGCCAAGTGAAATGGAAGAGTTCAAATTTGAGAGAGTGATATATTACTACAATTTGCACAAACATATACAATTTTTTTGTATAATACAATACAATACAAAACAAATTCTTTTCCAAGCATTGAATAGTACATAACATTCAACAGCTCCAATCAATGCCATCGTAATATCATAGGCAATGCCACAGACAATTCAATTATGATAATGCCTTATTAATATTAATGTCTCCTCATTAATATTAATGATCCACATTCAATTCGCATACTGAACAAAACATCTGCTGCTTTGAAATGAACCACAAATTTAATGAAGAAAAAACCCTGCATAACATTACAATAATCAATAATCACTTCCACGCCAAATAATGAGTATTCACCACACCATCTATGACAGCAGTGTGAACAACCGCACTTAAAGTCAATTTCAAATCTAAAAACAATGAACTTTAAAAAAAGATTACTTAGAAAGCTCCTGTGCTTTGTACAGAGCAAGTGTACAAATAAAGCTGACAAACAAAACAAAAAAACTGAAGTCAGTTGCAAAATTGAACTCTCATAGCACTTGTCCCCACATCCAAGACAGCCTAATTTATCATCGGACATGCTATTTTGCTAACTATAGTAGGAATTCCAATTGAATGAACGCAGCTTTCAGCAGCTGTACTCGATCCAACCGCGATCGTATATCGCGTATTTCAAATTACAACACGAACGCACGACCTTGGATACAATGCTAACCAATCACAAGTGCGTTGCCATGGTTGGATTCACTTCTGCGTTACTCACGCACAGTCGCACACGCTGGCGTACATCGCGCAGTGTACGCAAAAATTCGTCACGCTATTGAAAGCTGCGTTCATTCAATTGGAATTCCCACTATAGTCCATCCCGCGGATGCCCTGAAATGATGCACTATAGCTTAGTAGACACAGGACACTAGAGCACTAGCATAACTGCCTCCATCTTACCTGTAATATACGTATAGACTGATCCAAAACTGACTTAGTATCGGTGAAGTAGTCGCTACACGGAAGAGTCTCTCTGCTGAAGTGAGCTTGAAGTAGTAGGTGCGTCTTTGTATGTGGACTGTCCAACGAATGTGGGTTCACCTCTAGAGGGAGCTTCTGGGCAAGGTCACTGCACATAAACGATATCAGTTCAATAACAGTTATGAAGTAAACAGCAAAAAGTATTACCAATAAAAGTATAAAACTAAAACGATTTTCCAAAACATACTCAGTCCTTAAACAGAGAGGAGGGCACATATTTCCTTAGCCACGTTTATGATCCGCTTTTAAAGACTGAAAAGAGTCTAAGCCTCACCGGAAACCCATCTCCCGGGAAAGTGGATCAGATGACAATATCAGCCATACCTGATGAAGTCCTCCGATGTGAAGGACGAAATATTGTAGTGAGTAAAAATTCACTTGGTTTTGTCACACAAAAATGTCTCTTGTTTATTTAATCAACAAACCTGATGAACTTATACTCAGTCCACTTTGACCCATAAGAAAATCACCTTCTGGGCAAAGTGAGTTTAGCAATCGACCCTATGCAATGAACCAACCATAACGGTATAAAAATTGAAATGGCAGCCCTTTTGGTGGACAGTTCCAAGTGTCTGCAGTTCGATTCCATAACCACTCATACCTATCCCCTGTTTTATTGTACTATCATGCAAATTGCCCTGTGGAGGCCTCCTGGTGGACAGGATTATATTCAAAAGAGGATGAGTAACATAATATTGCAGAGGGTCTATACACAATACCTGGATGTGAGTGCCAAGGGAGTTTTGGAAAAATAACACATATTCACTTGGCTGTCAAAAAAGCAAGAGTAAGTTTTGGAGAATAGGATAGTTCATATTTAAATATTCACTATAATCATGAGTGTTATATGCTTGGATTTGATTTTGTTCAAAAGAGGATTGATTGAGTTTTGGAAAACCACTCTTTTTCAATTACAGTCAATTTCTGGCCTTGAGCTTCAACAGCTCCAACTAAGCTACTGACTGCTCTCCAAATATGCAAGAGAGCCTTCATGGTAGAATTGTTACTGATCGTTTTCAGGTAAGCCGGAGAGAGGTCTTCTCAGTAGAAACTGTTATTATATACCAGAATATGATGCTGAAATGTGTCTCATTTTCGGGATTTTGGTGTTAGAATGGAAAACTGGTATATAAATGGGTCTACTTTCCAAATGATGCCAAATTTGTCAGAAAATTGGCTAAATTTTGTGAATCTTGCGCCAAAACTCCCAAAAGAGAAATTGCACAATTTGTGCTACATTTGGTCCAAAATCTGGGCCTCTGGTTTGGGAATGGGTTCATTTTTTCTTGAAAATTTGAATAATGGTCCCATTTCCAGATTCTCAGAGGTACATATCTACCCAACCCAAACTTCAATACTCTCCCCAAACTTTTCAGTACACCCACAGGTTGGAGCATAAAACTTTAGATAGATTTCTCACTCACCTGTTCATACTATCCTCATTATGTCTCACAGGTAAATCTTCATATTCATGTGCATCCTGTGAAATAAGAAATAACATTTAGCATGGTAATAATTTCCAAACTTACATATTTTTACTCAGGTCTTTTAGCTCCTGGTGTGTTCAATATTTCACACTACAAACTATAGGACCAGGAGCCATCTTTGGGACCAGGAGCTCATTTTAATAGCTCCTGGTCCAGGCATACTTAATATAAGGTCAGTTTTTACTAAAACTAAGGTCATGTCTTCCATTTTACTAAAACATGTCCTACTTTATTATTGTATGATTTAGATTTTGCTACCATTTATTATTTTGCATATAATTTATTGGTTCTGCCTTGACCAGGATTTGATCCTGGGACCCTTGGGTAAATAGACCATTTATCATAATTTTACCTGAACTTTAATTTTTCCCCCATGCACCCCACATTATTCTGAAGAAGAGTAATGGGATAGAGTGTGCACTGATTTTTATCATTTGCACTATAACAAAATCATATTCAGCCATGAACCTCCAATTTAAACTACTTTTTTCAGAAATCAGAATTAAGGTCTTGGATCTTTTTATGATGATATTGAACTTCATTGCACTTTTCCTTTCAACTCTTTAAAAACTGTGTGAGACTTGGAGGTTAATGACTGCACATCTGATTCAGTTTTTTTGTGGGTATTGTGAAAACTCTTTAAAATGTTGCTTTTGGAACCGAGGAAGGATATTCCAAGGTCCAAGCAAAATGTTTAGATTTTTCACAATACCTGAAAAATAACTGATGCAAAGTCATTGACCTCATTCATAACCATCACTTTTCAACTTGTTTGACTCCATATGCAGTTAGGACGCTGGACAACCGATTGTTATTGTTCTGCAAGGCTCACTCAGTCATTTAATAAGGCAATACAAACGATCGAATTTGGTATTCAAATGAACAAAATTTTGAGTTACACCTTTTCAGTGTAAAATTTTTTTTCTCAGCCAAATGAAAAGCAATAATTTTCATTTTTTCAGTAAATGTCAGGAAAAAACTGTAATGCTTGATACAGTATTTTTTTTCAAATCTTAGTGTTAAACTTAGTCGTGAAATTCAGTCATTTAGTGTAAGATTTTCGATTTTGATAGGCTTCAACTCTGCCCATGAGCCTTTTTTTGGATCAACCTTTTAGCTTTTCAAAGTAATATAGTTCGCTAAAGAAGGATTTTCCCCAACTTTCTAACGCACATCACCGTGAGCGATATATTATAGTTTTGTCAGAATTTCCGTTTTGATTCTAAAATTTTTGACTACCAGCTGAAAAAATTTCAAATCCACGCGTGAAATCTTAGGCTAATACTAGCATTGTAGATCGATATCTCTGGGTGCCCGGCCTGGATACAGTGTTGCCAGAACTTCAATATAGCAAAGAAATTACCAAGTGTTTCAATTGTCATGAAGGTGACTGGGTATAGTGCGTTTTGTTTGTGTTTGTTTGAAATTGCTTAAACCCACCGAAAGTCATAATGAAGCAGCCAAAACAATACAAGGTTAAACATGGAAGTTTATAACAACCTATTATAATGACCTAAAGGAAAAATCATTTATGGCAACAATGAGCCTTGCATTGTAAGTCATAGTTAAAATGTGTTGAGTACCCACCCCACCCCCATAGGCCTACATAATATTACATACCGGTACCTTATAATATTTATATAGCACGGCTATAGCTATACATTTAGAAAGTAGGTCATATAGCGCTAAATTATGACAAATAGGCCTACACAAACCCGAACGCAAGTCTGAAGGGTGTAATGAAAATGCCAACCCGCGATGGGGGGGGGGGTGATTCAAAATTCACCTGGAGATAGGAGGGACAGAAAATTAAAATCCCTCTAATAACACGCGAATTTTTCTAGGTTTGGACAGTGGATTTTCCCATGGACCTCATCCTAGGTAAATAAACAAACAAACAAACAGACAAAATGTTTTTCATAATCATGGAATCCATAGCCCCTATAAATTGAAATTGCAGGCTATCACGGGAGCAAATTTCCAAAATTCACCTCATTTACCAGAATTGAGGATTTGGGCTACCAAATCGCTGGTCAGGCAATCCTGGTTTTCAATGGAAAAGGGATCTGGTTGACAACAATTGAAATATCGATTATTTCTGCTGGTTGCTCTCGAGATAAAGTACTGAGTTTCACATTTTCGGAGCATGAAGGGAAAAAGGGTAAAATAAAAATGGAAATTCTGACAAAACTATAATATATAAACCCACACGATGTGCTTTACAGAGGTGGGAAATATCTTTCTTTAGCAAACTATATTAGTTTGAGACGCTAAAAAATAAATTCCGTAAAAAGCTCGCAGGCGAACTAAAGGCCTATAAAAATCTAAAATATCACACTAAAAGACAAAATATGATGCTTGAATTTTAACACCAGGATTTTAAAAAATGTATATCCAAGCACTATGTCTTTAACTGACATTACTGAAGAAAAAAAAATATTGCTTTATATTTGACCGAGAAAATAAATGTCATAGCAAAAAGGTGTATCTCTGAATTGTGCTGATTTTAACATGTATCGATCGACTTTTAGCGCGACTATGCATTTCTAAAGATTGGTTGTCCAGCGTCCTAACTGTATGTATAATATTATCATATTTTTTTCAAAAACAAAATACAATTTTAACTTAACTTTAATTTTACCTTTAAACAATTGAAAAGCTTGAATTTTACAAATACGGTTGTGGCGTATGTGTAAATTGTTCGTTCGCATAGAATACATACACTGAGGTTTACTAATGTTACACAGAGGTACTCTGTTGTTTATTAGCAACCGAGCATCGCATTCGCGTTTTGGCAAATAAATAAGTTTGATTGACTCTTGTGCATTGCATATATTCACGAGGTTATGAATTGGAAGTAAAACTGTGTGACAGACTTACTGATAGTACTGTAAGAAGATCTGGCAAGGTTGTGTCATTATTAAGGCTTTCCCTAAACATCTTCACTGTTCTATGGTGCAGGTAGTAGAAGGATGAGATGCGACCCAGGGTTAACGGCTCGATAACTCTGTCATCCTAAAATAAGAAGAAAAGGGAAAGAAAATATGATTGTTTCACAATATGTATTGTTTCATTGTTTTGTTTTCTATTGCTCCATTCTACTTGTGGTTCCAGCTCATGGATTGGAACAATCCATCTTTAACCTTGTGAATATAATTCTACTATCACACCAGCCCTCAAATTAATCTAAGGCATCAAAGGCAATTGCCTTCAATGCCCTATAGTGTTGCATTGGGGCCCTACATTTCAGTCTGTTTTCAAGTCATAGAGAAACGTTTCAAATTTTTCAAAATACCCTGGATTGGCTAATTTGAGGGCTACATCACACTGAAAGAATGTTAACATGTTAATATTTGTATACTAACATTTTAATCCAATGGACACTACTGCCTTTATTATAATGTCTCTGATTGGTTAATCACATGGTATAATCACCCGAGTAACCAATCAAAATAGAGCTTTTAGATTTCTCAGCAATTCAGCCCTACTTACTCTTCTTGCCACATCTCTGATTGGCTCAATACATGACATAACCCTCTTTGTAACCAATCAAAATAGTCCTTAGAGGCCTAATTGGAAGGCAGTAGATTTGGCCTTCAGATCAGTTTTCCATTTTATTTTCTGCAAACCAATTTTGGCAACAAAGCCATTTAGTAAAAACAACAAAAATACAAAACAATAATAATTAAAAAAAATAATAACAAACAAACTTTTGACATACCTCAGCAATTTCTATACAATAGCAGTTCTGCAATTCTAAGAGGGATTTCTCTACAAGATGCGACAGAAATCTGTTGATACTGTCATGATCTGTTCCTTCCAACTCATAGAAACTGAAATCAAGATTATCAAGAATTTTATTCGGATTCAAAACATATCCTATTTTATCAAAATCCTAATCCTGTAGTTGGACCAAACTTCTAAATAAAGTACGATTTTAATATTTGACTAGTTTTTGGAAATAAGGGTAAAAACACAGGTTTTAGGGTGTTTTTTGAATGCTGTGACAATCAAACCTAAAGTAACATAAAATAGTAAGATTAACATGTTAACCTATACTCAAGATTCTAAATGCTTAAAATGTACCAAGAAATGTGTGGCTATTATAATTGAAGACTGAATTAAAAAGACTAGTTTGTGTATGATGTCCTGTCAACAAGACCAATCACATTGCACCTTTGCCCTGACGTCAGACGCAAACTAGTCTTTTTAGTTAGGTAGGTCTTCAATTATAGTTCTGGTATCTACAGCCTGTATCCTTTTTCATGGGCCTTAACTCAAATTGTAATATTCTAATGTCACACTGGTCCACATTTGTGTGACACTTTGTAAGATGTCAGACTTGCAAATCAAGAACTGGTGATGCCATAGATTGATGATGCATTTAGCATTCAGTCCATCGGACTTAAACATCCATCAATTTATTCATGGACCCTGAGGGTCTGTATGGCAGCATATTAGTGGACTTGCATTGATCTTCACAAGATTTTGGGCCGAGAGCCCACCTTATTTCAACACTAAGTATACCTATTATGCTTCAATACTATGGCTTCTTTTATCTCTTTTCAGTTTCCGTAAGTCTATTGTTCAGATACGAAAACGCAAGGGATTTAGTAAGTTTACTGTAACCTGACTTCATTGTTAGCTTTGAAGTACCAATCAGCTTATTTCAAAAGAGGCAGTTGCTTATGTCAATAAAAGTGGGAGAGACAACACCGCTGTTGGCCTAGCGCCCTCTCGTCTTTGATGCATGCCAATCCGAATAACAAAGTTCACTTTTTTCTGTAAAAACGTTGAAAATAAGCTCTAAAATCACAAAAGGCCCGCTTATGAGCATATCACACCCCAATGCACTTGCGCAGGGCCATAGTGTCGCCCTTCCCTCGTATCAATGTCTATCTCCCTATTTTGCTTCCTCCTGCCCCCCCCATGATCAGTCTCCCCACTCCCTCCTCGGTCCCTACTCTCTCCTCTCGAGTTCTTCTCTTTATAGTCTTTCTGTCTCTCCCTCTCCTCTCTTTCTTCTTCACCCCCTCCCACTCTTGCTTGTTCAGTCTCAACTTAAGTATCTCCCTCCCTCCACCCCCTCGCGAAATTTATCAGTATGATCCATGACTGAAAATAGGCTCTGCAAAAATAAACATTTAAAATAAAACCGAGTCTTGCATATAGGCCCAACCAATTATCAGATTAGCTTGCCATGAATAGAATAAATTATCTTTGCTCCAATGCAATTCTTTTTGTATTGCATTTCAATATAAAACATGATTACCAAATCACCACTTGTATGCGCCTCATTGGGAGATATTTGACTATTTTAGACGCTTTCGTTTCATCGCCAATATGAAAGACTTTTGCTTATAACTTGGCAACATGGTTAGTATATATTTCAATGCAAGACTTTTTTTACGAGCCACTTACGTCTAGGCGTAAGTGCATATACACCTAACACAAGTCAATTGAAGCCGTACAATTTACCGCGAATTAAGGACCGTAAAATTTAGACTCTTCTTTTGTCTAGATTGGCACCCAACCGCACATCTCAAGGTTTTATGTCAAAAATCAATATACCTTACCAAAACGAAAACTGAAATTCACAAGCTTCAAATTTTCAGTAACTAACAAAAGGCTAGAATAAAAGATTGGTCACACCTGGGAGACTACCACTTCAGAATAACAATGACTTACAAAAACTGATACGGAAACGGAAACAGAAACTGAAAAGATAAAACGACGGTATATCTTCCTTGATATTTAAGGAGTCTCAGATGTCCCAGATTGAAGTGTAGTAAAGGATGATTTTGTTTATAATATCATGGCAACCTTGAGGCTCGTATACCATAACTTTTCATTATAGAGAAATGATATTAATGGGAATCCATCCTCTACTGTTATCATGGGTTTTTTGAATTCCAATTAGATGTGACATTACTTTTCTTAGGATGCAAAATCTTGCGCAGTGCTCAAAATAAGTGGTCAAGTCAAAAGCCCTTGAAAAAATCACTGCAGATCAGCAGGGCCAGTATTATTTGACAGCCAAGTTACCAAAAGGGACTCAATGTTAACATCAATATCAATGCCATACCTGTAGTTGATTTGTGCAGTCTGAAATCTTACAAAGTGTCGCAAAATGTGGACCAGTGTAACATTCATATTTTACAATTTGAATTTGGGCCCATGAACATTGATGAGAGCCAACAGATTTTAACCCGAAAAGAGGGCTTGAATAGCACATAATCTTGGCCTAATTTGACCACTGCACATGTTGAGGGTTTACGGGGAGAAGGCCTTATCTGTTATCAGTCCTGTACATTGATAATGTAAAGTTGATAATATAAAATCAACTTACAAATGGTGACAACTCTAGTCCGAAGGTTCCCTAGTCCGAAGGTTCGCTAGTCCGATCATGTAATTTACCATTCGCCAGTCTGAAGGTTCAATATTCCAAATAATAAATAAGGTTCTCTAGTCCGAATATAGAATAAGGCTCGCTAACTCTGACCTAACCCTAAACACTAACCCTAACTCTAACACTAACCATAACCCTTATTCTATATTCGGACTGGAGAACCTTCAGATTAGCAAACTTAATTTGGTTTTCGGACTAGCGACCCATCGGACTAGAGAACCTTCGGACTAGCGACCCTTCGGACTAGACAGAAGTCATGCTTACAAACGTGGGCGTTGCCATTTGCAGTTGGTGCCAGGATGTCTGGCATGTGGCTTGAAGCTTTGTAGGTTGTCTTCTTGTAGTTTTCAATGGCAAGATAGTAAATGTGGCCTTTTCACTGCTCAGAAACTTATATTTTTGCCTCAGTTGCACTTTTGTTGATTGGCTCAATAAATCCTAATAATTGCCTTCTTGTTGCCAATCAGCAGGTAGTAATCCTGGGGGTTAAACCTTTTTTGTCTTTTTCCCCCATCCACTTACCTTGGATTCATAACAAGTCTCCTGAAGAAGTACGTCCATGTGATATAGTCCATTGCATCCTGTTTGGACCCAATTGTACCAGCTACTATCTCAGCATTCAAATGCTCTGGGAGTACATCCAACAGGCTGCAATTCAATAGATATCAGAAAATTTATTTCAACAGATTTATTTTGTGTTTCCTGTATTAATTATGACATCTTTGAAGAAGGTAGCCACTTTTCCCCTCAATGAAATGATACAATGAAACAAGAAGTGATGATTTCTCATTCTTAAAGAATTTATCATACACTGGGAACTCGGGTTAAAAGTTTGTTTTGGCTTTTTCAACAGAAGCCAGACAATTTAGCTAAAGCCTGCTAGGGTATAATCAGACATGCCAATTTTCAGTGCTGTACGGTGCTAAAACTGATTGAGGAGCCAATGGCTCCTAACTTTATAAATTTAGGCGCCCAAATTTTGCTCCCAAGTAAGAGGCGCCAACTGCTCGAAGTCATTCTGCCACAATGGTTTAAATATATGTTCAAGTTACTTCCATTTCCAGTTCCATGACCTTACATAACACCATTAGTACTACTATCATTAATAGTATCAATAGCTGCTGGATTCCCTGATTTTATTGTTTCATCCTCCTTCTCCTTGTTCTGAAAAAGTTCATCAAATTCAAAGTTCTTTTTGATTATGACGCTATCTTGAGTACTTAAAAAACAATCAAAACCTTTGACCGATGATATACTATTTGCTGGTGATTAAAAGCTTAAATAGTTGGTCGCCATTGGCGCCAGGGATTGAAGGTTTAGTCGCATCAGAAAAAATCTAGTCGCCAATGCGCCTAAAATGGTCGCACCGTACAGCACTGCCAATTTTGAAACCTAGATTGCCATACTAAGGAGACCAAAAATCTGTAATTTGCACCCCAAAATGAAATACTTTATAAAATCCAAACCAAACATGCATCTTGCACACTGTTTTCTACCTATCTTAAGATGCCATTACATGTTTCCTGTTGTTGTTGGGTGGTTTTTTTTGGTGTCACACACAAATGGAAAATTAACAGCACTGCAAGACTAAACCTGTGTTTTGTGTATTTACCATATTAGATATGATGAAACTGTACTTGTTGGAATGTGTGTATAAGGCAATCACATGCTAAACAATATGTCCCAAGTTACCAATATTGGGGTACCAATGCAAAGGTATGGGATCCGTAAGTCAATTGCTACAATGGACTTGCTCATTCGTTTACACCACTCTGCATCATGTACATAAGTGAGATAGAGACTGGTATTGCCAAATTTTTATGCAATGGTTGGTATGTAATATGGTTTTACTTGTTATGATGTTAGTCTTTGTGTAATTCATAATATGCTTCTTGTTATGATATACAGTATATAAGTTTATAAGACCCTGTTCATATTCTTTTGTATTGTACATCTCATGAAGGACTGATAGTCTGAAAGTTTACCAAATAAACTGTGTTTAAACTGCTATACTTTGATTCATCAAATTTCTTCCACATATACATATATATATGCACGAATGGAAATACCCATCCGATCGTCTACCCAGGGTAACCTTACCCTGGGTAGACAATGTGATAGGGACTTTAATATAGAGTTACGATGTATGTACACCATACGCTGTTCTTATACAGCTCTATAGAGCATTCTATCTTGGGGTGATCACAAAATACATCCCCTATTGGCTGTAACAAAACGAAAATCATAGTGTCAACCCAGGGTGACCGTTGAAGACATTTTGTCAACTTCAGGTTGTTACTTTAGTGTGCGTGTCAACCTGGGGTAGTCGGGATGTATACTTTAATACACATGTAAGATAAATATTTAAGATAAATATAGTTGAAGTGATGCTTATTGAGAAAGTTCTATTCATGTAAATTAAGCGCACAATAACATATTGTCACCAAATGTATATTGTCAGCAACTAGAAATTTACGTCTTTTCCTTGATTGAAACAAAACCAAATATCGCAGTGTCTACACGGGGTAATCGTTAAGAACCTCATATAAAGGTTTGCTTGTTATTTTAAATCTACATGGTCACGCTAATTGGACTAAACCATAAGAAATGAACTTCAAATCTTGCAGCAGTTGCATTTAACCATTTGGCGAATCACATAAACACGTGCGTGCTGTTGTATTTACAGTGTTCCCTCCCTTCGATAATTCTGATGCTATATAATAGCAGTGGATTCATTTCACTGTGCACAAATTGTTAAACGTGCAAAAGACGTATACTGTCCATAGGCGTATAATTTTCATAGACATTACACGTTGGCAAGAAGTCATACGTCATATACCTTGTCTGTATATCCAGATTTTAACAAAGTAATATAGAGTCTACCCAGGGTAAGGTTACCCTGGGTAACCTTACCCTGGGTAGACAATCGGATGGGTATTTTCTGGAAAAATGAACAAAGCCGATGGTGTAACAATGACATCCCTCCAAAGGAAGGAGTATTGTTATGGTTCATTTAAGCAATTATAACTCAACCATAGGCAGAGTGGAAGTCTGAATTTAAAGTCATAATGTACGATCTTATAATATGAATTTGGTTAATTTTTTTCAAACCTGATTTTTTGGCATATTTGTAATGCTTACACATGTCACAACTTGCACCTAAATGGAATCAGCCAAATTTGTTGTGTTTGTAGGTAAACAGAGCAAAGTTCGACATAAAGTCATAATTCAAGAAATTATGACTTTATATCCACCCATAGAACTGCGTGTTAAACGGCCAAAATAACAAGCAGTGTTTCTTTCACGTTACCTCGTTATTTCAGCTCAAAATGGACAGAAATCATTCCCGATCATTATTACTAGTATTATTTCAGCATTTTGAGTATATAATAACAAATTTAAAATGTGAAGGAAATCGTACATTAAGCCTTTAATCTGCATTTTGTGTTACGCCTGCAGACTCATGAATAATTCAAAGAGAAGTCTTAAAATCAAACAATGTCTCACTTACTTAGATTCCACTGGGAATGGTTCATACAAAAACTTCTTATAGAAATGCTTCTTGATATCATGGACTAGAATCACTGCCTTGCCTTCCTCGTCAAACTGAGGGCGCCCTGCTCTGCCCATCATCTGTAACACATCTGCAAAGTTGAGATGATTTTCAACAATTAGCTAATATTGTTTTCTCAAAAATTTTCAGCAAAGATTACACCAATATTTTTTCCAGCTTCATTTGAAATTTTAGGGGTCTAGAATCTGAAATTTACTTAAACTTGAGGCATAAGAGCTGATAAAAATGGAAAATATCCAATGTTTTTAAGTTTTAAAAATGTGAGTACCATTTTTGTTCCATTAACCGCCCATGCCCCTATAAGCGCCCAACACAGCTATTTCAAGATAAAAGAAACCAACATAAAAGACTAAAAAAACACATGCATGCACAAATTTCCTGCTTGCCTTATTCCACTTGGGATGTTAAACAGAATTATGCTCTGAAACATGTGACACACTGATGATGATAGATGAATATTTTGGGCCTGGCCTTTTTTACGTCTTGTTGGCCAAAACAATGTAAAAAATAAGCGCCCACCCAAAATGATTTTGTTAAAGGCCATGGGCAGTTTATGTAACGAATACAGTATTTTCTTTTTGAGCTGGGGTGTGGACAACTGAAACCATGCTCCAACTGTGGGGCTTGTAAACGGCCGCAGAGGTGTGAAATGGGCTAAACTCAGGATTTTACCTAATCAACGGCCCTAGCTACAGCCCTGCACTTACCTGTGATTGGGAAGTCCACATATCTTTTGGTTTTCCCATCATAGAATTCGGTTCCCTTGATGACAACAAGATGTGCTGGGAAGTTAACGCCCCATGCCAGGGTACTTGTGGCTATTAACACCTACAAACAAACATAAAACAAACATATGCATCAGTTCACCTCCTAATAAATGTTCTGAACATCAGTGTAGTAATGTGATCTAAATATATTCTATAAATGGGCTTCAGCACACTGTGGACTGATTTTGTCAAGTTGACTAAATTGGTTAGGAGATTCCGGCCCCATCGGTGTTTGGCGATCAAGTTTGAGCCCTGGTTGGTGTCACAAATGGTTCTCATGAAATAATTGAGCTAGCTTGATGAAAGTCCCCTGGACAAGGAACTGCTTATTAGAACTCACAGAGTTGATCCTGGCTTCTATGGTTTATTATGTGGTATACATTGTATATAGGGTGTGAGCTTCTTAGCTACAAGCCCTGATTGTTGTTGATACATGTTTTTATGGTGTGTCTACGACTGGTATGCCAAGGCTTGTGCATGTGCATTAGCCCACTCAGGCAAAAAAATGTTATACTGGCGTAACGGGCTGAACAAAATTAGGGTAAGTAAGTAGGCTTTTTTACACACACTTTTAAAGCTGTAAATTGCATTTGATAGAGGCCTCCATTAGGGGACGACACAGTATTTAGCGAAAGCTTTGAATATTTAATTATTTCTTTATTTTTCACCCAGGTAAGTCAGGTGGAAAATAAAGAAAATAATTAAATGCCCAAAGCTAATATTAAATACAGCGCCTCTGCCTAATGTTAGACCCTTTTTAAAAACACACTCGTGCGGACTGAGTCTAAGTGTATAAGTTTTTGCTCTCAATTTAAAATAAAATCACTTACTTGTATTTTCTGATTAACAAACAATTCTTCCACTGTTTTCCTGTCTCTTTCATGCAGACCTGCATGATGCATACCAATACCAAAGGCAAGGGTCAACTTGAGGTTGTTGTCACGGATACCAGATATAACACTCTCCATCTGAAATGAAAACATTACACTTTATTTACAGTTCTTCACATAGTGTTTTGGGCTATTCCAGTTAAAATTCTCACATCCCATATGGAATACACAATCTTAATCTTCTACACAAACAGTGTGAATTTTAAATGTGAACACATTTTTTGTACCTGAATGGGTGACTAGATATTTGAAATCAACCCCCTTTATGAGAGATTAAGGTCATATCTTCCATAGAGGGTGTATGGATTTCAATTGGAATAGCCCATTTCTTCCACATACTCAGGGTTGCCACATCCGCAATTTGGAAGCCCAATTAGGTGACATACAACTATCATCACACAACTTGAAAATGACCACTTCATTTTTGTGACTTTAGAACCTTTGAGCAGGAAAACTTTTAATTTTAGTACATATTCAGTGAGTTTTGCTACAAACACAAAAACTCATGGAGTTGTTTTAAGATGACTTTCAGATACAATTCACCGAAATTAATACCATTTTAGCCCAATTTTGCACGGCAATTTGGTCTCAAAATGCCCTTTATGCAACATTTTTGCACCATTTCAAGTGTCACACCCACAAAATGGGCTCAACATTTGTGGCAACCCTGTACACACTGCACTTTATTTGTGTAAATGTTTTAACACTTAAAAGATAATTAAGGGTAGACGAGGTATTGTTGGTCGAAGCAACCTAAAAATCGATTTTTATTATCTAGATCAATATATTATTGAAAATTAACACCTTGATGTTTTGCAAAAGTTAGTTCTACAAATCGTATACTTTGCAAACTTGCTTAATTTATTGTTGTTAATGAGTTATGTACGTTTTACAAAAGTGTTGTTGTTTCAGCCCTCTTTACAACGTAACTCAAGAACCGCAGTACCTATAAAAGTATATCTGTGATATTTTAATTCTTCTACAGGCTCGCTATGAATTGAGCAATGCAGTTTTTGCCAAAGCTCACTACCATTCGTAAGATGCTGTGAACTACCAAATCACAACAGTATAAAATAATTAATAACCTTAATTGGAGATATTAAGGGGGTACTACACCCCTGGCCGATTTTGTGCCTATTTTTGCATTTTTCTCAAAACTTATAGCGCATTGGTGACAAGTAAGATATGTATATTATAGGGGCAAGGACTACAATTACTGCACTGAAAATTCAGCAACTCAAGACAAGTAGTTATTGATTTATTGATCAAATATTGGTTTTCCCTCATTTTTTTTTTAACTCCACAACTGTTGCCTGTGCTGAAATAAAATTTATAGTGCAGTAGTTGTAGTCCTTGCCCCTATAATATATATATCTTACTTGTCACCAATGCGCTATAATTTTTGAGAAAAATGCAAAAATAGGCACAAAATTGGGCAGGGGTGTAGTACCCCCTTAACATAATTAAACAATTTCTGTCTCACATTCAGCTAAGATTAAGCATTAGGCTATTCCATTCCCCTGTGGAAGATTTTGGAAATATCTGCTGCAGGGAGAGTAAGAATTTCAAATGGAATGAACACATTAACAGCTCCATTTGTAACTCACCCTCCCTCAATGGAAGATTCAGGTTGGATCTTTCACATAGGCTGTATGAAATTTAAATGGAGCTGCCAAATGTGCTCATTCCATTTGAAGTTCATAATCCCCCTGTGGCAGATATTTCCAAAATCTTCCACAGGGGTAGTGTGGATTTTAAATGGAATAGCTCATTTAGGTTACCTCCTTAATTTCAAGTGGGAATTTAAAACATTTAAATTTTTTCACATATCAATGAAAAACACACACAGGATGGAATCAAGCGAAGTGTCAAGGCATTGATTTAGTCTTCAAATGAAGTATATAATTTCATTCTTTTGTTTTTTGTGTTAGCAACACTAACACATCTCAGCAATAATTTTTTTCATGCTGAAGAATTTCATCTACAAGCATACCGTGGCGTATATAGGGTCTCTTGACATAACTGGAAGTTTAGGCACAAACTCAAAGTGCCTTCCCCTAAAAATCCCACCATCAAATAAGGGCACAAACTCTAAAATCTTGTTTGGATTTTCAGAGGAGGGATCCCTCTCTTTTTGTTGCCTTTGTTTTCTGTATTTGATCATGTTTGCTGTTCTTTTTAATATGCTTGTTGCACTTTGTAGCCACAGGAAAAGGCGCATTATGAATTTTGTTAGTTAAGTTAAGTTTTGTATGTGCAATTTACCATGAGTCAAAAGAGCCTATGTGTGCCAGCCATTAGGTGAATCTTTACAAAAAGACAAAAGGCAAGCACCTTTACATTATTTGGAGTTTGAGCAATATCTACTGTTCAAACATGTATTATTGTAAGACCAATCTAATATAATGTTTTTGTGGAAGGTGTCTACCTTTCATCAAAAACTTATTTATTAGGCGATAGAAACAAATTAGTTCGATCTTTGGATTGACCATCAATGCTTGGTTAATCCTTATTATCTATGAAATTAATTAATTAACTCTTGTTAATTGTGATAACACAAGAACCTTATTGATATTGACAAATTTTGCATTAATTCTCATTAATTAGTTCTTAGTTCATTAATAATAAGCATCAAAGAAGCATCGACGGTCGATCCAGAGATCAAACAAATTTGGTTCTGGTGCCTTACCGGTCTTTCTTCCATATGAAGCCACTGTTTAGGATCTATCTCGGCTGCTAGGTAGGCGATCAAATCTAACGCTGTCAGACGGGTCTGTCTCCTTGACGACACAAATATCAGCACTGGTTTGTTGGGGGAATGATTGCGTATGGCTGCAAATATAACAAACAGGTGGTTATTATTAGGCTATTCCAGCTGAAATCCATACACCCCTTATGGAAGATATGACCTTAATCTCCCACAGAGGGAGTGAGGATTTCAAATGCAGTCACCCATTCTGGTAAACCCCAATTGAAATTCACACTCCTTATATGGAAGATTAAGGTAATGCCATGATGTCGTCCATAGGGGGTGTATGGATTGTAATAGCCCATTATACAGGGTGTCCCTGAAAGAACTGTATCGTCGGAAACTGATTTTTTAGCTATTATAACGCGTAAGCCTAACATAACTAAATACCCGATGTGGTTGAGGAATATATCAGCTGTCACATACTTTTGACAATTTTGACAATTGATTGCCCTTGTTTTTGAAATATAAGAATTTTACGAAACTACCTCATTTACAGCCCGTTCCACGGAGTCAAATATCTATAGACACCTCATGCGCTGATTATGTGCAGTGATTAGCACTCCGAATACAAATCATCGATTGATATTTTGAATCTGTGGCTTGAAAGGCTTGAAAATGGGGGACTTTCATAAAATTCTTATATTTCACGAACGGTGTGGTCAATTGTGAAAATTCCAAAGGTATGTGATAGCTGATTTATTCCTCAACAATACCAGTTATTTAGTTATGTTTAGTGGTGGCGTTAAAATACCCCAACAATTAATTTTGTGACGATACATTACCTTCAGGGATGCCCTGTATTGCTTATGGTCAGCTGCATCATAAACAAGAGCACCAATGGTGCTGTAGCCTCACCTGAATCAGTGAGCATTCACAACTGCAAATTAGGTGCATGTAGGCAGGCTTCAAAATAAGCAGGCACTGAGCACTAATACTGTCACAGTCAATCTTTGAGCGATTTGAGTCCGGATAGTTGGTACTAAGAAAAAAACGGGTCTTATTCGTCGGACTGTCCAAAAATGGGACAATTTCCACAAAAAAGGTGTTTAAAAAAAGAAAGTCACACTTTTGACATGATCTTGGAATGAGGTTCAGGATTTAAAAACTATATGACCAGGTATCAAATAGCATCATTCCTTTTATTCTATATTGTTCTAACAAAACAATGATTCATAATCTCATGAAATAACAGATTCAATTTTAATGGCATGTTTGGCAAAATGCAGTATTTACAATGTATATTCAAAAATACTTGTACAAAATCAAATCAAATCAAATCAAATTTAGACATGTAACCAGGGATTTCTCAGTACAAATGACCATATGGGGAAGTGCTGCAAACATGGGTAGCATTTTCGGCCTTTTACGGTAAATTCATTCTTGGAGCCGGTTAGGGAGGTGACTTGGATATTGTGCCCCTTCGGTAATTTTGCCAGGGATTCTACTGATGAGTTTCGGTAACTTGCACCATTTGTGTTATGCTTTGGGTCACGCTATATTTTTCTTATGAATTTTGGGTCATTGGAAAAAGTTTGGGAAGCCTTGACCTAGCCTACAGTGGGGTAACTAGGGTTGATAGCACCCGGGGCAAAAAACAAAATTGGCGCCCCTACCCTCGCACCCGAGAATATCGCGGGGGTGTGGGAATGGCATTGGTTCAATATTTTTTTAAGCAGTGGCGTAGATTTCTTTTTGACATGGGAGGTGGGGTTGGAAAAAAATTCTTGAAGTAAGGTGAATTCAGCGAAAAAGTTTGAAGCTAAACTGTTTTTAAGTGAGGCCGATTTGGCGCCCCCTAGTGGTAGCGCCTGGGGCATGTTGCTCCTCCTTGCTCCCCCTAGTTACACCACTGCTAGGCTATATTATATCAAAGCAATAATGTAAGATTTTTGATAATTTAGATACTTGGTTTTTTCACAAGATGATAAGATGATATTCGTTTTCACCATCAGATTTGCTCCCTTTTCATTTTAAGCCAAACTAATGAGGTAAATATTTTTTAAGAAAAAAGCTATTTCATTACAGCAACTATAGGAGTGAATTTTATTGGCTGATTAAAATCCAGAATCACAGAATTTATTTTAACATTTCAGATTTTGTCACAAATGTCAGTAGTGCTTTTACAGAAAAATGCCTTAATTTAAAAGTTGCAGTTTGGAGCTATCAATAGTTATTACGCGGTCATTGTGGCACGTAAAGCTGACCATTATCTTTGCGCTGACTTCTAAAAAATACAAAAAGCTGCAACTTTTAAATTCTGGTAGTTTTCTTTAAAAACACTGTCTTCTGTTTTGTTAATATTGAACAAAATTGGACAAATGGGATATCAAAATATCTGTAAATAAATGACCCTTCTTTTGATGTTAAAATAGTGTGAAAACGATTATTAGTTCTGAAGCTATAGGCATATCTGTAACGGCTGTGTTACTTTTTGTGAAGTCTTTATATAATAGCTGTACTCTACAGAAGATAACTTTAAGCACTTTTAAGGGCATAAAGTTATCTTCTGTAGAGTTTTTAAACTCTACAGAAGATAACTTTTGGCTAAATATTACGAGTGCTATTTACTGCCAATTGCATTGATACAATCTTAATTAACAAACATACAAGTGACATATCAGAGGAAAATTGTGACGTGTCATGTCAAAAACACACACTTTTGGGAAGGTTATCAATTTTCAGGGGTTTTTTGCTCCAAAACACTGCTTTTCCCAATGAAACATTCCTCAGCAAAGATATTGAGTTCAGAAGTAATGGTATTATAAAATTGGAAATTGAGATGTTGGACTTTAAAAATATTATTGACAATGTTGAGAGTAGGAATGACCTTGAAAAATGTCTAAAAAAATACAAGATGCCAGTTATATTCCGCCCTTATAAACATGAAATATTAGCATCACAAATCTGCAAAAACTCAAATTGTGAGCTATTTCTCCATTTAAGATCCTGCCCAAAGGTGTCTGCTTTTGACATACCACGTCATAATTAATGAAATCAAATCTATCTATATATAGATGCGATAATAAAGTATAGATGACATAAATACACTGAAACAAATTACTAGGTAATATGTTACCTAACCTTTAGTAACTAAAGAAGATATCTTACCCTTCCCAGAATCCTTTGCAACATGATACATCCCCTCATTTCATCAAATAATGCTTTCATTAATACTTTGTACATGTTTCCTTTGTTTTCATTTTGAGAATAGACTGGCTGAACATGGGTCACTAGTCAAGAAATAAACATATTTTGCAAGATCTGGATGTGTTCTGTTCACTGAGGTATGTTTCGTCACTATCGAACCATGTGGCACAACGTAACAAATCAGTACAGGAAATTAAAATGAAAGAAATGCATTGTGGGAAGAGAAAGATATCTTCTCTGTTTAGTTACAATGAATTTGAGATTGTAATATGATGATCTACCGGACTTTCACTTTTTATGAGTGGTAATATTTCACATCTAACCATTTGTACCATATTCAACCATAAAGGCACATTAACATGTTAAAGGGAGTGCCTGTTACATACTGTTCTGTTGGTTAAAGTCCCATTCAGAGAATTTCTGTACAAAATATTTTGTCTAACTGCACCACCAAATGATCGACAATTACATATAGGCGGATTGGATCACAATATAATCATGTCTATTGCATAAAACATGCATGCTCTGAAATTTGTAATTGTTATATTCTCTGTGTCTACATGTACTGCTAGTGCCATACCATGCCAAACCCAACAGCCTTCTTGTAGAATTTTGATGTCAGAATTCACCTTTATCCGATATATTCAGACATGAAGTTTTTAAACTGTGATTGACGTTTTCATTCAACCTCTAAAAAGCAATACTTATTCAATTATGCCTTAAAACTGTTAGCATGTAGTCTTGGGACTTGGGCATTCATATAACAAATCTTTTGGAAAAATAAATGAAAATATTGTCAAGTGGAGAAGATTCAAAATTCATCAAAATTGTTTCAATGGGGGAAAGCAGTAGACAGAACAGCCGAAACATTAGGCCAGTCCTCAGCTATTGTAATTAGGTTAGACTATATATACAAAATATGTATATGTATAACAAAATGAATAAATGGTATAAATATTCATCAAGATACACTGATAATGGACCTGTCAATCAAAGTGACCATTGATTGACAGGTCCATAATCATAATTGGTAGCCCTCTCAATGAAAATTTCCATACTGCATGAAATTTTCCTATTCCTTATGATAACTTGTACTTAAAATATGTTTCTGCAATAACTCATAATACTTGAAATACATTCATTGTATACAATGAGAAAACTTGACAACAGTTTTTCTCACATTCAAATATGACAGGCTGGTTTCAGCAGAAACCAGATCTGATAGGCTAATGTCAGCAATAATGAAACTGAGATATAAAAAGTGAGGAGAAAAAACAATTACAAAATGTACTAACATTAGGAAATGGATATAGAAAAGGTTCGTAACTTTGTAACCAAGTATTCAAGAGACCTGGGGATTCAATATCAGTAAGTGTAGGTACTGAGCAGTTAACAATGGTAGTAACTCAATTTTCACAATTGCTAACTTTGGCCTGAGTGGATCAGATCGGGTCACATAGTATGTTCTACTGTCTTCTCAACCATCACTCTTCACAGATGTCTGTAAAACTTGAAACATTTAACCCCATGAGAACTACCTGCTTATTGGTCAAAAAGAAGTTTTTATTATCAATTCAACCAATCAGTAACATTGTTAGAATAATTTCACTACCTAAAAAAATTCGGGTGAATTATTTGCAAAGCTCCATTCTGATTGGTGATTAAAGTGAAGATATCACATAATTGACCAATCAGAGCCAATGTAGATCGGCAGGTAGTGCTCAGGGGGTTAAACCTCATAGCGATCATCAACAGGTACACGTCTCTTCAGTTCCTCTCTAAGTCGTTGCCAGAATATGCCCTGTCCACATGCATCACCTGCCCATTTCAGGCACTGCACACGGAGGAATAATTGTCTCATCATCAGAGTCATCTCATTGTCTGGAATCTCCTCCAGGAGGATCAGGATCAGGACATGATCATTTTCTTCAAGTAATCTCTGATGTGCCAAGCTCAGTTCAAATTTACATTTATTACGACCCTGATCTTCCATATAGCGAGGAGATATGATAGCTAAAATTTTACGACTTCTTTTCATGTATAATGATATAGATTCCAAAATAGGCTTGTTAGCGGGGATGTCCCGTCCTCTGATACACAGCCTGAGTGGTTCCTCTCCTCCTTCAATGATAGCATCCAATTCATCACATATCCAATCTTCATCTTCATTACAATATGACACATAGGCATCGTATCTAGGGATACCATTCTCATCTATATCATCATCTCCATTAAAATTGGCTAAGTAATTTACAGCATCCCTTCTTCTATTAAACAACAAGAATAATCTGTTCTTGATATTCCAATGATACAGTGCTACTATAAAACCACCAATTATTAGAAACACTGCACTGATGATACCTATTAAGATATAAAGCCATCGATATGACTTACAGTCCAAATCTATCTCTGTTATACTCAATCCCTCTCTCACATCTGGTGAAACACAACAGTAGTTGCATTTGCCAATTTCATCTTCATATTCAAAAGAATCATGAATATTTTGAAGATATACTTTTCTATCTTTCATTATCCAGGTTTTAAAGGCTTCAATATTGCAGTCACATATTAATGCATTGCCTGTTAGGTCTAGTTTACTCATGAATGGGTGGACGGATTTTGTCATAAGTGTGTTAGGGATAGTACTTAGTTTATTTCCTCTCAAAATTAATGTCTCAATGTTGACAAGGTACTGCACATAGTCAAAAGAAGTAAGTGTATTGCTTGCTAAGTTGAGAAACGTTAGATTACTCAACAATATAGTATCTTCCTTGGTAATAATGGATATCTGGTTAGAACGTAGATCAAGATATGTCAGCTTAGGTGCATCGAAGCTGCGAAACACATCAATAGCATTTCCAAGTCCATCGTATGTGTGTATTCCATTTAGATGCAGTTCTTCCAAAAATGGCATATCTACATGTACATCTAAAGAATAACCAACATATGTTTTACTGATGTAAATTGTTTGCAAATTTGGTGCCATGCTGTGTAAATCCAATGTCCGTAATGAAACTGAAAAACCACCAACTTGTTGTGCCACTAGTGTTTGTAAGTGAGGGAATGTACACCTTGCAAGAGCAAAAGCAACTTGGTTGTCTGACAATTCTAAATACTCAAGAGATTGAATCTGACAAAGCCCATCCCATATTTCAAATTCCAAATATTTGAAGTTAATATCATTATTGGCAAGATTCAAAGTTTTGAGAGAATTCTTCCCATAAAATATATGCAAAGCTTTAGATGCAAAAATATCAGTATTGTGAATATTTAAATATAGTTCTTGTAAATTGTCTAAGCCTTTGAAGGAGAATTCAGACAATGTTGTAAGGGAGTTACTCTCTATCACCAGCCTTTGAAGTTTAGGAAACCATTTGAATGGTGACCCGTCTATTTCAATATGTGTCTGCGCACTTAATGTAAGCCTGTGCAAGGATGCATTCATCATGGCAAGTGGTTCAAAAGTTAACGCATTGAAGAATGGTGGCATAGGCACCTTTTTACCATAAATAAGAGTTACATTTTCAAGTGGAGAGTTTAACCACTGCAATGGCTGGATGAAATCCCAGACTGAGATCGCAAACATGAGAGAAATGCTCCTGAGATTATGCAGCTTTTCATATGCTTGAGTTATGTTGTATGAATACCATGGCCCCAAGGTTAAAGATTTCAATGGTGGTGTTATAGGACATATATCATCAATACTCATTCTACCTCCAATTAAATGTAAAGTCTGAAGTGCTGGATGCGAACATAAATCAATACATGCATCTGTCTTATCAATTGCAAGATATGTCAATTTGGTGAATTCAACCAAATCTGGGTAACTACATCCAAAACCTTCACGATAAAAATGATGATATGGTAGTGCTCCCACAATGGTTAACGAAACCAGAGATGAAAGTTCTTGCGAGGCATTCTTGATAGAGTCCAAGGTTAGTTTCCCAAGGTTCAATTGCAATTCCTCCAGATGTTTGAGTCCAGCAAATGATGCATCTCCAAACACTGTTTTTATACCTCCATCATAACGAAAATTGAGTGTTTTCAAAGAAACAAGATCTTGGAATGGAGAACCAGAAACAGTCTTC
This sequence comes from Amphiura filiformis, assembly GCF_039555335.1. Classification (NCBI taxonomy): domain Eukaryota; kingdom Metazoa; phylum Echinodermata; class Ophiuroidea; order Amphilepidida; family Amphiuridae; genus Amphiura; species Amphiura filiformis. The sequence goes on along the minus strand of NC_092646.1, from coordinate 11,354,064 downwards.
AGATAGTTTGATCGCAAGTCAAGCACTGTTAATTTCCTAAGTCCACTGAAGGTATAATTTCCAATGAAAGATATGGAATTTAATCCCAGGTACAAGCTACGAAGGTTATGAAACTCGCTGAATGTATGGTCTGGTAAAACATTAATAAGATTGTGTTGAAGGTCAAGGAGTTCCACTGATGCAGCATGGGGTAAATGTGGGATACAAGTCAAGAATCTCCAAGCACAATCCACATTGGTTTGGTTCCATGTTTTACAAACAATACTTCCTGTTGGGTAGGTACATGGTGGTTGCTCCGTAGGAAGAATTGTGACCAACTCTGATGCGTATTGATAGGCGGATGACATGGATGACCCGTGTGACCCGTATAACTTGTCAGACACGTATGACTCCTCAGATTTGTATGAATCGTCAGACTTGTACGACTCATATGATTCCTTTGACTCGTAGGAGTATTTGGGATGAAGGAGAAACACCAGCACGCTGGCAGTTATCCAGTGAAATAACATGGTAGCCATATTTAAGTTGAAACTTTCACCTTACCTTGAAGTCACAGGAATACTTCTATATGCTTTGTCTGTACCCACAGTTGCAATAATGTTGACACATTTGTTTTGAGCAAAAGTATATAATATCAGTTTCAGTTTAGTTAATTTCACCATGATCAGGAAATGGAAACCAATACCAATTCTGGTTATGTCCAATGACACATCACGAATGGGATATTCCAGTTGAGATCCATACACCTTCTACAGACCATATGACTTTAATCTTCTACACAAGGAGTGTGAATTCCAAATGGGGTTACCTGATGCGTGATACTGATTTGAAATCTACACCCACTGTGTGGGAGATTAAGGTCCCATAGGATATGTATGGATTTCAATATGAATAACCCAATTCCATAGAAATGACAGTAAGCTAGTTTTGTTTGGACATGTATACAGTATTAGTAGCGTTCATTCTATCCGAAGTAAGGCAGAAGTGTTGGAGTAGCACAGAGTAGCCACCCACAGAGAGGTGGAGTAGTGACTATGTGACCGATGGTTGGAGTAAATTTATTGAAGTTTCATCACCTTACTTCTGACGATTTACTCCTGCTAAATAACAGGAGTATCTAGGTAGGAGTATTTACTTGGTAGGAGTAGCGACCATGTGAACTATGCCACACTGGGCGCCGGGTGTAAGCTGACAAGGTTTACCTTTTCCTTGACTCTGCCATGACCACTACATTATGTGTATTACTGGTTCCACTCGTATATGAGATGAAACATTCAAAAATTGAGAAAACTAATAGCAAACAAACTGAAATCAATGGTTTATATCAATACTACATTGTACATTTAGTATTCAATTTGCTGGTTTTCCATCATGATAGTTGATACCCATTAAACCCACATATATTTCACCTCAATTCTTGTGATATTAATCATGATAATTAATATAATACTGATTCAAACCAATATAAACCAAACTTAATAATCTCAAGAAGAGAAAAGAATACTCTATGAGCTATATTCATATCTGTCTTTCATCATCAGTATATAATTAATACTCATCAGAATAAGTATGTATTAATTTCTTGGTTTAGGCCAGTCTATGTTTAAACCTACTTTCTACAATTATGCCAACATTTCTTACTCTAAAAACAAAAGCATGACAGAGGGAGTAACTTGGTAGGAGTAGCAGTTGGAGTTGTGCAGTGTGGACGCACACTCAGAATGGAAAATATTTTGTGGAATAATCATAGCTGTTAAGTGTTAAAGGAGTATTTTGTGATCCTATCCTCCTCTTTGTGTGTCATTTTTCAGTCGATATTCACGACTAAAAACTTATTCCCAAAATTTCAGTTGATTCCTATTTTGCGATTGCAAGTTAAGCATGATTATGTATTACACTGCTCCGTAGACAATGTGTTGTCATTTTGTTCTGGAAATTCAAATTTCATGACATTTTTGCTATACAAATTAATTTGCAAGAAATTTTTATACATAAACATTAGGTAGACTCCGGTTGCCAGTGGTATAAAAATCTCAACTTTTTTGGAGAAAAGTGGGAGGATGATGCTTTGGATCACGAAATCCCCTTTTTAGGAGTAACTATCGTGTGAACAAGACTATAGAAACAATTTTTGTTTCAATAGGTATACAGTATTGAAACAAAACAGTGTTTCTATTCAGCTATGTTGGCACAGAGGGTCAAAAGTGTCAAACATTTAGTTTAGATGTACACAATATGTAAAAATATGTCATCTGTCAATGATAGAATGTGTTATGGGGCGGTCATTTACTTCTGAAAGGGGACACAAGCAAGGTCGTGTGGTAATAGTTTGTTTTGGACCGATTCAAACTGACTGTGAATCGAACTTGCACTCAAAGCAAATGATAGCTAAAACTGTAACACAATCATGAATAATTATGAGCAACAACACATGTGAATCAGATTGCTTGGGTTAGATGCAGAGAAAATATCTTACCCTTCCCAGAATCCTTTGCAACATGATGCATAACCTCTTTACATCAAATGACAATTCTATTACTTTGTATAGGGTCACTTTGTTTTCATGTTGAGAACAGACTGGCTAAACATGGGTCGATAGCCAAGAAATAAAACATATTTTTCAAGATCTGGATGTGTTCTGTTCATTTTGAGGTTCTTTTTGTCACTATCAACCCTTGTTGCACTAGATAACAAATCAGTACAGAAAACTGAAATGGGAGAAATGCATTGTGGGAAGTGTAAGATATATTGAGTTTACCTTGGAATGTAGGTTTGTTCATGGTGGCCATACGTGGACAGTAGTGCTTCCCTGGGAACCCACTGATGTGAACCTCCAGAGGCACTGGTCGGACTGATGGACGGAAATTGAACAGGCCAACCTGCAACAGGATATTAAATGAAGTATGACTCCAGTTTAAGGGTAGACGAGGTATTGTTGGTCGAAGCAACCTAAAAATCGATTGTCATTATCTAGATCAATATATTATTGAAAAATAACACCTTGATGTTTTGCAAAAGTTCATTCTACAAATCGCATACTTTGTAAACTTACTTAATTTATTGTTGTTAATGAGTTATGTACGTTTTACAAAAGTGTTGTTGTTTCAGCCCTCTTTACAACGTAACTAAAGAACCGCAGCACCTATAAAAGTATATCTGTGATATTTTAATTCTTCTACACACTCGCTATGAATTGAGCAATGCAGTTTTTGCCAAAGCTCACTACCATTTGTAAGATGCTGTGAACTACCAAATCACAACAGTTTAAAATAATTAATAACCTTAATGGGAGTGAAAGAAACATTCTAGAAACAATTTCTGTAATTTTAAAGAGTACATTGATACTATAACTTGAGCCGGCTGAATTCAAAACAATTGTTTAACTTAAATGATAGCATAGTTGGAATCCTCATCCCCATAAACATGGGTATTACCACCATGTTTAACATTCTCTGCTGCTTTCAAGCCGAGTTAAAGGGCAAAATATGTTGAAAATGGTGGCCACTTTGGGATTTTTTTTATTTTGAAGGTGAAGACCCCAAAATTGAGCCTGATAAACAATTGATTTGGATTCAGTAACATAAAATTTCTCTAAAAAACTTCAGTTAACCCATTTTTAACATGAAATGCCTACAGCATTTTTATAGTAGAAATATTGAAATCTGGACATGTTTATAGTGAAGTCCCTCCTGTCAATGAGCTGTTCACAATGACGAAAAAGATAACAGACCATGTACAAGCAGTCAAAGTCTCAGCATCACCCGATAATGAGGGCCGATTGTTCCATGAAATGCAACAGGCAAAACTGCTACGCACTTACCACATATTTTTACGGTCTATCGCGTAATCGTGAAGGCATCCAACGCACTTATCGCGTAGGCGCACAACGCTGGCGTGATTGTTAGAGACGTACAATTGAACAATCGGCCTTCATGAATATGCGAGAATTCACAGCATACAATGCACAGGGACTAAGACTGTTGATACATGGTATGTAGTAGTCTGTGGCTATTCTAAACACAATGTGTTATGGTAGTAATTGAATGCTTCTCTCATCATTTCTTACCTGTTTGATTCCCAGCCAGTCTGCTAGATCTCTTGCATTGGCTAGAGCTGTTGACAGCCCAATGACCCTCACACGGCGGTCAGTATGGGATGAGATGAAGTTTGTACGGGAGACAATGACCTCCAGGACTGGACCACGCTCATCACCTAGGAAACAAAATAGTGAAAATGTAGAAGATTGTTGTCAGAGTATAGCTAATTAAAACATGCCAAAGTTGCCCAGTCCTAATGAGTACCATTAGCATTGATATGTACTTGAAGCAAGATCCAGACACCCTCATCCCAACAATGCCACATTACGCCTTTCCGGAAATTTTGCTATTTTGACCAGTTTCAAGGTGCAGTGGCTTTTGATTGAAAATTCCTTTTATTTAAAAAAAGTTGGGGAGCCCATGCTCCAGAGGATGAAATATTCTTGTGTATACAATTTTTGCACATTTCTCAAGTGACAAAGTTTGTTGGTATGATTGCAACACAACTTCACTGCAGCACCAGCGTCACTACCAAGCTCAAGATGAAACAACTAAATGCTTACCCAGAAGATGTATTTCATCAATCACCAACAGAGACACAGCTTTGACATAAGTCCTATTCTGCCAGCTTCTGCTTACACCATCCCATTTCTCTGGTGTTGTCACTATTACATCAGCTTTGGCTATAGCTCTGATGTCTGGCATAACATCACCTGTCAACTCAACCACACTGGGTAGATGCAAAGGGAGGAGAGGTAGTTAGACATAAGTTATTGCAAATTATTATTACTAAAGCAGACATGCCAACTTTGAAATCCAGTTTTCCGTACTCAGAAAATCAAAAAACTGTATTTTGCACCCCAAAACAGCATTTTGTAAACTTGTACCTTTTCTACAATCACATGTTGTGCATCTTGTGCTGTGAATGTCTTTCCTATTCTTCACAAAAAAACTCACATTTCGCAGCCTATTTATCCTTTCGTCCTTAAAACACTGTTCTCTTCCAGAACTCTTTCATCTTTCATATTTTTGAATAAAACCATGTGATTCATACATACATACATACATACAATATTTCTATA